>NW_026700068.1:0-53157 GCF_030435755.1 Ochotona princeps
TTTGATCCTTCTTCAATATGCCCTTCACCAACATGCAGTGTTTTCCTTGATTGAATTAGCTCTCACACCAATATTTGCGTCTAGAGCCTTTGCATTGAGGGCTATCTGAAAACGGCTATAGTGCTGAAGTTGCCTGTGAATGTGGAGTTGGTGGCATGTGAAACCCGCATGTGGAGCATTCGTTTGTGTGGGATGCTCTACTAGGTTCATTTCAGTCCCTAGCCATACAAAGGGCACTAAGCATAGAGTGTGAAAACTGAGTTTCCTTGCGAGCTGCTTGGAAGCCTGATGGTGTGTGACGTTAGTGAGCCAAATGGAGTTGTTCTCCCCACAAGAATCACTCGGCTGATCCTTCTTCAATATGCCCTTCACCAACATGCAGTGTTTCCTTGATTGAATTAGCTCTCACACCAATATTTGCGTCTAGAGCCTTTGCTTTGAGGGCTATCTGAAAACGGCTGTGGCGCTGAAGTTGCCTGAGAATGTGGAGTTGGTGGCATGTGAAACCCGCATGTGGAGCATTCGTTTGTGTGGGATGCTGACCAAACTTCATTTCAGTCCTAGGCACTCAAACGGCACTAAGCATAGAGTGTGAAAACTGAGTTTCCTTGAGAGCTGCTTGGAAGCCTGATGGTGTGTGAAGTTAGTGAGCCAAATGGAGTTGTTCTCCCCCACAAGAACCACTCAGCTGATCCTTCTTCAATATGCCCTTCACCAACATGCAGTGTTTTCCTTGATTGAATTAGCTCTCACACCAATATTTGCGTCTAGAGCCTTTGCATTGAGGGCTATCTGAAAACGGCTGTGGCGCTGAAATTGCCTGTGAATGTGGAGTTGATTGCATGTGAAACCCGCATGTGGAGCATTCGTTTGTGTGGCATGCTGACCAAGCTTCATTTCAGTCCTAGGCACACAAAGAGCACTAAGCATAGAGTGTGAAAACTGAGTTTCCTTGAGAGCTGCTTGGAAGCCTGATGGTGTGTGAAGTTAGTGAGCCAAATGGAGTTGTTCTCCCACAAGAACCACTCGGCTGATTCTTCTTCAATATGCCCCTTCACCAACATGCAGTGTTTCCTTGATTGAATTAGCTCTCACACAATATTTGCGTCTAGAGCCTTTGCTTTGAGGGCTATCTGAAAACAGCTGTGGAGCTGAAGTTGCCTGTGAATGTGGAGTTGGTGGCATGTGAAACCCGCATGTGGAGCATTCGTTTGTGTGGGATGCTCTACCAGGTTCATTCCTAGATAATGCACTCAAAGGGCACTAAGCATAGAGTGTGAAAACTGAGTTTCCTTGAGAGCTGCTTGGAAGCCTGATGGTGTGTGACGTTAGTGAGCCAAATGGAGTTGTTCTCCCACAAGAACCACTCGGCTGATCCTTCTTCAATATGCCCTTCACCAACATGCAGTGTTTCCTTGATTGAATTAGCTCTCACACCAATATTTGCGTCTAGAGCCTTTGCATTGAGGGCTATCTGAAAACGGCTGTGGCGCTGAAGTTGCCTGTGAATGTGGAGTTGGTGGCATGTGAAACCCGCATGTGGAGCATTCGTTTATGTGGGATGCTCTCCAAGCTTCATTTCAGTCCTAGCCAAAGAAAGGGCACTAAGCATAGAGTGTGAAAACTGAGTTTCCTTGAGAGCTGCTTGGAAGCCTGATGGTGTGTGACGTTAGTGAGCCAAATGGAGTTGTTCTCCCACAAGAACCACTCGGTTGATCCTTCTTCAATATGCCCTTCACCAACATGCAGTGTTTCCTTGATTGAATTAGCTCTCACACAAATATTTGCGTCTAGAGCCTTTGCATTGAGGGCTATCTGAAAACGGCTATAGTGCTGAAGTTGCCTGTGAATGTGGAGTTGGTGGCATGTGAAACCCGCATGTGGAGCATTCGTTTGTGTGGGATGCTCTACCAGGTTCATTCAGTCCTAGCCATACAAAGGGCACTAAGCATAGAGTGTGAAAACTGAGTTTCCTTGAGAGCTGCTTGGAAGCCTGATGGTGTGTGAAGTTAGTGAGCCAAATGGAGTTGTTCTCCCACAAGAACCACTCGGCTGATCCTTCTTCAATATGCCCTTCACCAACATGCAGTGTTTCCTTGATTGAATTAGCTCTCACACCAATATTTGCGTCTAGAGCCTTTGCATTGAGGGCTATCTGAAAACGGCTGTGGCGCTGAAATTGCCTGTCAATGTGGAGTTGATGGCATGTGAAACTCGCATGTGGAGCATTCGTTTGTGTGGCATGCTGACCAAGCTTAATTTCAGTCCTAGGCACACAAAGAGCACTAAGCATAGAGTGTGAAAACTGAGTTTCCTTGAGAGCTGCTTGGAAGCCTGATGGTGTGTGAAGTTAGTGAGCCAAATGGAGTTGTTCTCCCACAAGAACCACTCGGCTGATTCTTCTTCAATATGCCCTTCACCAACATGCAGTGTTTTCCTTGATTGAATTAGCTCTCACACCAATATTTGCGTCTAGAGCCTTTGCTTTGAGGGCTATCTGAAAACAGCTGTGGAGCTGAAGTTGCCTGTGAATGTGGAGTTGGTGGCATGTGAAACCCGCATGTGGAGCATTCGTTTATGTGGGATGCTCTACCAGGTTCATTTCAGTCCTAGCCATACAAAGGGCACTAAGCATAGAGTGTGAAAACTGAGTTTCTTTGAGAGCTGCTTGGAAGCCTGATGGTGTGTGACGTTAGTGAGCCAAATGGAGTTGTTCTCCCACAAGAACCACTCGGCTGATCCTTCTTCAATATGCCCTTCACCAACATGCAGTGTTTCCCTGATTGAATTAGCTCTCACACAAATATTTGCGTCTAGAGCCTTTGCATTGAGGGCTATCTGAAAACGGCTGTGGCGCTGAAGTTGCCTGAGAATGTGGAGTTGGTGGCATGTGAAACCCGCATGTGGAGCATTCGTTTGTGTGGGATGCTCTACCAGGTTCATTTCAGTCCCTAGCCATACAAAGGGCACTAAGCATAGAGTGTGAAAACTGAGTTTCCTTGAGAGCTGCTTGGAAGCCTGATGGTGTGTGAAGTTAGTGAGCCAAATGGAGTTGTTCTCCCACAAGAAACCACTCGGCTGATCCTTCTTCAATATGCCCTTCACCAACATGCAGTGTTTCCTTGATTGAATTAGCTCTCACACCAATATTTGCGTCTAGAGCCTTTGCATTGAGGGCTATCTGAAAACGGCTGTGGCGCTGAAGTTGCCTGAGAATGTGGAGTTGGTGGCATGTGAAACCCGCATGTGGAGCATTCGTTTGTGTGGGATGCTGACCAAACTTCATTTCAGTCCTAGGCACTCAAACGGCACTAAGGCATAGAGTGTGAAAACTGAGTTTCCTTGAGAGCTGCTTGGAAGCCTGATGGTGTGTGAAGTTAGTGAGCCAAATGGAGTTGTTCTCCCACAAGAACCACTCGGCTGATTCTTCTTCAATATGCCCTTCACCAACATGCAGTGTTTCCTTGATTGAATTAGCTCTCACACCAATATTTGCGTCTAGAGCCTTTGCATTGAGGGCTATCTGAAAACGGCTGTGGAGCTGAAATTGCCTGTCAATGTGGAGTTGGTGGCATGTGAAACCCCGCATGTGGAGCATTCGTTTGTGTGGCATGCTGACCAAGCTTCATTTCAGTCCTAGCCACACAAAGAGCACTAAGCATAGAGTGTGAAAACTGAGTTTTCCTTGAGAGCTGCTTGGAAGCCTGATGGTGTGTGAAGTTAGTGAGCCAAATGGAGTTGTTCTCCCACAAAAAACCACTCGGCTGATTCTTCTTCAATATGCCCTTCACCAACATGCAGTGTTTCCTTGATTGAATTAGCTCTCACACCAATATTTGCGTCTAGAGCCTTTGCTTTGAGGGCTATCTGAAAACAGCTGTGGAGCTGAAGTTGCCTGTGAATGTGGAGTTGGTGGCATGTGAAACCCGCATGTGGAGCATTCGTTTGTGTGGGATGCTCTACCAGGTTCATTTCAGTCCTAGCCAAAGAAAGGGCACTAAGCATAGAGTGTGAAAACTGAGTTTCCTTGAGAGCTGCTTGGAAGCCTGATGGTGTGTGACGTTAGTGAGCCAAATGGAGTTGTTCTCCCACAAGAACCACTCAGCTGATCCTTCTTCAATATGCCCTTCACCAACATGCAGTGTTTCCTTGATTGAATTAGCTCTCACACCAATATTTGCGTCTAGAGCCTTTGCATTGAGGGCTATCTGAAAACGGCTGTGGCGCTGAAGTTGCCTGTGAATGTGGAGTTGGTGGCATGTGAAACCCGCATGTGAGGCATTCGTTTATGTGGGATGCTCTCCAAGCTTCATTTCAGTCCTAGGCACTCAAAGGACACTAAGCATAGAGTGTGAAAACTGAGTTTCCTTGAAAGCTGCTTGGAAGCCTGATGGTGTGTGACGTTAGTGAGCCAAATGGAGTTGTTCTCCCACAAGAACCACTCGGTTGATCCTTCTTCAATATGCCCTTCACCAACATGCAGTGTTTCCTTGATTGAATTAGCTCTCACACCAATATTTGCGTCTAGAGCCTTTGCATTGAGGGCTATCTGAAAACGGCTATAGTGCTGAAGTTGCCTGTGAATGTGGAGTTGGTGGCATGTGAAACCCGCATGTGGAGCATTCGTTTGTGTGGGATGCTCTACTAGGTTCATTTCAGTCCTAGCCATACAAAGGGCACTAAGCATAGAGTGTGAAAACTGAGTTTCCTTGCGAGCTGCTTGGAAGCCTGATGGTGTGTGACGTTAGTGAGCCAAATGGAGTTGTTCTCCCACAAGAACCACTCGGCTGATCCTTCTTCAATATGCCCTTCACCAACATGCAGTGTTTCCTTGATTGAATTAGCTCTCACACCAATATTTGCGTCTAGAGCCTTTGCTTTGAGGGCTATCTGAAAACGGCTGTGGCGCTGAAGTTGCCTGAGAATGTGGAGTTGGTGGCATGTGAAACCCGCATGTGGAGCATTCGTTTGTGTGGGATGCTGACCAAACTTCATTTCAGTCCTAGGCACTCAAACGGCACTAAGCATAGAGTGTGAAAACTGAGTTTCCTTGAGAGCTGCTTGGAAGCCTGATGGTGTGTGAAGTTAGTGAGCCAAATGGAGTTGTTCTCCCACAAGAACCACTCAGCTGATCCTTCTTCAATATGCCCTTCACCAACATGCAGTGTTTCCTTGATTGAATTAGCTCTCACACCAATATTTGCGTCTAGAGCCTTTGCATTGAGGGCTATCTGAAAACGGCTGTGGCGCTGAAATTGCCTGTGAATGTGGAGTTGATTGCATGTGAAACCCGCATGTGGAGCATTCGTTTGTGTGGCATGCTGACCAAGCTTCATTTCAGTCCTAGGCACACAAAGAGCACTAAGCATAGAGTGTGAAAACTGAGTTTCCTTGAGAGCTGCTTGGAAGCCTGATGGTGTGTGAAGTTAGTGAGCCAAATGGAGTTGTTCTCCCACAAGAACCACTCGGCTGATTCTTCTTCAATATGCCCTTCACCAACATGCAGTGTTTCCTTGATTGAATTAGCTCTCACACCAATATTTGCGTCTAGAGCCTTTGCTTTGAGGGCTATCTGAAAACAGCTGTGGAGCTGAAGTTGCCTGTGAATGTGGAGTTGGTGGCATGTGAAACCCGCATGTGGAGCATTCGTTTGTGTGGGATGCTCTACCAGGTTCATTCCTAGATAATGCACTCAAAGGGCACTAAGCATAGAGTGTGAAAACTGAGTTTCCTTGAGAGCTGCTTGGAAGCCTGATGGTGTGTGACGTTAGTGAGCCAAATGGAGTTGTTCTCCCACAAGAACCACTCGTCTGATCCTTCTTCAATATGCCCTTCACCAACATGCAGTGTTTCCTTGATTGAATTAGCTCTCACACCAATATTTGCGTCTAGAGCCTTTGCATTGAGGGCTATCTGAAAACGGCTGTGGCGCTGAAGTTGCCTGTGAATGTGGAGTTGGTGGCATGTGAAACCCGCATGTGGAGCATTCGTTTATGTGGGATGCTCTCCAAGCTTCATTTCAGTCCTAGCCAAAGAAAGGGCACTAAGCATAGAGTGTGAAAACTGAGTTTCCTTGAGAGCTGCTTGGAAGCCTGATGGTGTGTGACGTTAGTGAGCCAAATGGAGTTGTTCTCCCACAAGAACCACTCGGTTGATCCTTCTTCAATATGCCCTTCACCAACATGCAGTGTTTCCTTGATTGAATTAGCTCTCACACAAATATTTGCGTCTAGAGCCTTTGCATTGAGGGCTATCTGAAAACGGCTATAGTGCTGAAGTTGCCTGTGAATGTGGAGTTGGTGGCATGTGAAACCCGCATGTGGAGCATTCGTTTATGTGGGATGCTCTACCAGGTTCATTTCAGTCCTAGCCATACAAAGGGCACTAAGCATAGAGTGTGAAAACTGAGTTTCCTTGAGAGCTGCTTGGAAGCCTGATGGTGTGTGACGTTAGTGAGCCAAATGGAGTTGTTCTCCCACAAGAACCACTCGGTTGATCCTTCTTCAATATGCCCTTCACCAACATGCAGTGTTTCCTTGATTGAATTAGCTCTCACACAAATATTTGCGTCTAGAGCCTTTGCATTGAGGGCTATCTGAAAACGGCTATAGTGCTGAAGTTGTCTGTGAATGTGGAGTTGGTGGCATGTGAAACCCGCATGTGGAGCATTCGTTTGTGTGGGATGCTGACCAAACTTCATTTCAGTCCTAGGCACTCAAACGGCACTAAGCATAGAGTGTGAAAACTGAGTTTCCTTGAGAGCTGCTTGGAAGCCTGATGGTGTGTGAAGTTAGTGAGCCAAATGGAGTTGTTCTCCCACAAGAACCACTCGGCTGATTCTTCTTCAATATGCCCTTCACCAACATGCAGTGTTTCCTTGATTGAATTAGCTCTCACACCAATATTTGCGTCTAGAGCCTTTGCATTGAGGGCTATCTGAAAACGGCTGTGGAGCTGAAATTGCCTGTCAATGTGGAGTTGGTGGCATGTGAAACCCGCATGTGGAGCATTCGTTTGTGTGGCATGCTGACCAAGCTTCATTTCAGTCCTAGCCACACAAAGAGCACTAAGCATAGAGTGTGAAAACTGAGTTTCCTTGAGAGCTGCTTGGAAGCCTGATGGTGTGTGAAGTTAGTGAGCCAAATGGAGTTGTTCTCCCACAAGAACCACTCGGCTGATTCTTCTTCAATATGCCCTTCACCAACATGCAGTGTTTCCTTGATTGAATTAGCTCTCACACCAATATTTGCGTCTAGAGCCTTTGCTTTGAGGGCTATCTGAAAACAGCTGTGGAGCTGAAGTTGCCTGTGAATGTGGAGTTGGTGGCATGTGAAACCCGCATGTGGAGCATTCGTTTGTGTGGGATGCTCTACCAGGTTCATTTCAGTCCTAGCCAAAGAAAGGGCACTAAGCATAGAGTGTGAAAACTGAGTTTCCTTGAGAGCTGCTTGGAAGCCTGATGGTGTGTGACGTTAGTGAGCCAAATGGAGTTGTTCTCCCACAAGAACCACTCAGCTGATCCTTTTTCAATATGCCCTTCACCAACATGCAGTGTTTCCTTGATTGAATTAGCTCTCACACCAATATTTGCGTCTAGAGCCTTTGCATTGAGGGCTATCTGAAAACGGCTGTGGCGCTGAAGTTGCCTGTGAATGTGGAGTTGGTGGCATGTGAAACCCGCATGTGAGGCATTCGTTTATGTGGGATGCTCTCCAAGCTTCATTTCAGTCCTAGGCACTCAAAGGACACTAAGCATAGAGTGTGAAAACTGAGTTTCCTTGAAAGCTGCTTGGAAGCCTGATGGTGTGTGACGTTAGTGAGCCAAATGGAGTTGTTCTCCCACAAGAACCACTCGGTTGATCCTTCTTCAATATGCCCTTCACCAACATGCAGTGTTTCCTTGATTGAATTAGCTCTCACACCAATATTTGCGTCTAGAGCCTTTGCATTGAGGGCTATCTGAAAACGGCTGTGGCGCTGAAGTTGCCTGTGAATGTGGAGTTGGTGGCATGTGAAACCCGCATGTGAGGCATTCGTTTGTGTGGGATGCTCTACCAGGTTCATTCCTAGATAATGCACTCAAAGGGCACTAAGCATAGAGTGTGAAAACTGAGTTTCCTTGAGAGCTGCTTGGAAGCCTGATGGTGTGTGACGTTAGTGAGCCAAATGGAGTTGTTCTCCCACAAGAACCACTCGTCTGATCCTTCTTCAATATGCCCTTCACCAACATGCAGTGTTTCCTTGATTGAATTAGCTCTCACACCAATATTTGCGTCTAGAGCCTTTGCATTGAGGGCTATCTGAAAACGGCTGTGGCGCTGAAGTTGCCTGTGAATGTGGAGTTGGTGGCATGTGAAACCCGCATGTGGAGCATTCGTTTATGTGGGATGCTCTCCAAGCTTCATTTCAGTCCTAGCCAAAGAAAGGGCACTAAGCATAGAGTGTGAAAACTGAGTTTCCTTGAGAGCTGCTTGGAAGCCTGATGGTGTGTGACGTTAGTGAGCCAAATGGAGTTGTTCTCCCACAAGAACCACTCGGTTGATCCTTCTTCAATATGCCCTTCACCAACATGCAGTGTTTTCCTTGATTGAATTAGCTCTCACACAAATATTTGCGTCTAGAGCCTTTGCATTGAGGGCTATCTGAAAACGGCTATAGTGCTGAAGTTGCCTGTGAATGTGGAGTTGGTGGCATGTGAAACCCGCATGTGGAGCATTCGTTTGTGTGGGATGCTCTACCAGGTTCATTTCAGTCCTAGCCATACAAAGGGCACTAAGCATAGAGTGTGAAAACTGAGTTTCCTTGAGAGCTGCTTGGAAGCCTGATGGTGTGTGAAGTTAGTGAGCCAAATGGAGTTGTTCTCCCACAAGAACCACTCGGCTGATCCTTCTTCAATATGCCCTTCACCAACATGCAGTGTTTCCTTGATTGAATTAGCTCTCACACCAATATTTGCGTCTAGAGCCTTTGCTTTGAGGGCTATCTGAAAACGGCTGTGGCGCTGAAGTTGCCTGTGAATGTGGAGTTGGTGGCATGTGAAACCCGCATGTGGAGCATTCGTTTGTGTGGGATGCTGACCAAACTTCATTTCAGTCCTAGGCACTCAAACGGCACCTTACAAGCATAGAGTGTGAAAACTGAGTTTCCTTGAGAGCTGCTTGGAAGCCTGATGGTGTGTGAAGTTAGTGAGCCAAATGGAGTTGTTCTCCCACAAGAACCACTCGGCTGATCCTTCTTCAATATGCCCTTCACACCAACATGCAGTGTTTCCTTGATTGAATTAGCTCTCACACCAATATTTGCGTCTAGAGCCTTTGCATTGAGGGCTATCTGAAAACGGCTGTGGCGCTGAAATTGCCTGTCAATGTGGAGTTGATGGCATGTGAAACTCGCATGTGGAGCATTCGTTTGTGTGGCATGCTGACCAAGCTTCATTTCAGTCCTAGGCACACAAAGAGCACTAAGCATAGAGTGTGAAAACTGAGTTTCCTTGAGAGCTGCTTGGAAGCCTGATGGTGTGTGAAGTTAGTGAGCCAAATGGAGTTGTTCTCCCACAAGAACCACTCGGCTGATCCTTCTTCAATATGCCCTTCACCAACATGCAGTGTTTCCTTGATTGAATTAGCTCTCACACAAATATTTGCGTCTAGAGCCTTTGCATTGAGGGCTATCTGAAAACGGCTATAGTGCTGAAGTTGTCTGTGAATGTGGAGTTGGTGGCATGTGAAACCCGCATGTGGAGCATTCGTTTGTGTGGGATGCTCTACCAGGTTCATTTCAGTCCTAGCCATACAAAGGGCACTAAGCATAGAGTGTGAAAACTGAGTTTCCTTGAGAGCTGCTTGGAAGCCTGATGGTGTGTGAAGTTAGTGAGCCAAATGGAGTTGTTCTCCCACAAGAACCACTCGGCTGATCCTTCTTCAATATGCCCTTCACCAACATGCAGTGTTTCCTTGATTGAATTAGCTCTCACACCAATATTTGCGTCTAGAGCCTTTGCTTTGAGGGCTATCTGAAAACGGCTGTGGTGCTGAAGTTGCCTGTGAATGTGGAGTTTGGTGGCATGTGAAACCCGCGTGTGGAGCATTCGTTTGTGTGGGATGCTCTACCAGGTTCATTCCTAGATAATGCACTCAAAGGGCACTAAGCATAGAGTGTGAAAACTGAGTTTCCTTGAGAGCTGCTTGGAAGCCTGATGGTGTGTGAAGTTAGTGAGCCAAATGGAGTTGTTCTCCCACAAGAACCACTCGGCTGATCCTTCTTCAATATGCCCTTCACCAACATGCAGTGTTTCCTTGATTGAATTAGCTCTCACACCAATATTTGCGTCTAGAGCCTTTGCATTGAGGGCTATCTGAAAACGGCTGTGGCGCTGAAGTTGCCTGTGAATGTGGAGTTGGTGGCATGTGAAACCCGCATGTGGAGCATTCGTTTGTGTGGGATGCTCTACCAGGTCCATTTCATCCTAGCCAAAGAAAGGGCACTAAGCATAGAGTGTGAAAACTGAGTTTCCTTGAGAGCTGCTTGGAAGCCTGATGGTGTGTGAAGTTAGTGAGCCAAATGGAGTTGTTCTCCCACAAGAACCACTCGGCTGATCCTTCTTCAATATGCCCTTCACCAACATGCAGTGTTTCCTTGATTGAATTAGCTCTCACACCAATATTTGCGTCTAGAGCCTTTGCATTGAGGGCTATCTGAAAACGGCTGTGGCGCTAAAGTTGCCTGTGAATGTGGAGTTGGTGGCATGTGAAACCCGCATGTGGAGCATTCGTTTATGTGGGATGCTCTACCAGGTTCATTTCAGTCCTAGCCATACAAAGGGCACTAAGCATAGAGTGTGAAAACTGAGTTTCCTTGAGAGCTGCTTGGAAGCCTGATGGTGTGTGACGTTAGTGAGCCAAATGGAGTTGTTCTCCCACAAGAACCACTCGGTTGATCCTTCTTCAATATGCCCTTCACCAACATGCAGTGTTTCCTTGATTGAATTAGCTCTCACACCAATATTTGCGTCTAGAGCCTTTGCTTTGAGGGCTATCTGAAAACGGCTGTGGCGCTGAAGTTGCCTGAGAATGTGGAGTTGGTGGCATGTGAAACCCGCATGTGGAGCATTCGTTTGTGTGGGATGCTGACCAAACTTCATTTCAGTCCTAGGCACTCAAACGGCACTAAGCATAGAGTGTGAAAACTGAGTTTCCTTGAGAGCTGCTTGGAAGCCTGATGGTGTGTGAAGTTAGTGAGCCAAATGGAGTTGTTCTCCCACAAGAACCACTCGGCTGATCCTTCTTCAATATGCCCTTCACCAACATGCAGTGTTTCCTTGATTGAATTAGCTCTCACACCAATATTTGCGTCTAGAGCCTTTGCTTTGAGGGCTATCTGAAAATGGCTTTGGCGCTGAAGTTGCCTGTGAATGTGGAGTTGGTGGCATGTGAAACCCGCATGTGGAGCATTCGTTTGTGTGGGATGCTCTACCAGGTTCATTCCTAGATAATGCACTCAAAGGGCACTAAGCATAGAGTGTGAAAACTGAGTTTCCTTGAGAGCTGCTTGGAAGCCTGATGGTGTGTGACGTTAGTGAGCCAAATGGAGTTGTTCTCCCACAAGAACCACTCGGCTGATCCTTCTTCAATATGCCCTTCACCAACATGCAGTGTTTCCTTGATTGAATTAGCTCTCACACCAATATTTGCGTCTAGAGCCTTTGCATTGAGGGCTATCTGAAAACGGCTGTGGCGCTGAAATTGCCTGTCAATGTGGAGTTGATGGCATGTGAAACCCGCATGTGGAGCATTCGTTTGTGTGGGATGCTGACCAAGCTTCATTTCAGTCCTAGGCACACAAAGAGCACTAAGCATAGAGTGTGAAAACTGAGTTTCCTTGAGAGCTGCTTGGAAGCCTGATGGTGTGTGAAGTTAGTGAGCCAAATGGAGTTGTTCTCCCACAAGAACCACTCGGCTGATTCTTCTTCAATATGCCCTTCACCAACATGCAGTGTTTCCTTGATTGAATTAGCTCTCACACCAATATTTGCGTCTAGAGCCTTTGCATTGAGGGCTATCTGAAAACAGCTGTGGAGCTGAAGTTGCCTGTGAATGTGGAGTTGGTGGCATGTGAAACCCGCATGTGGAGCATTCGTTTGTGTGGGATGCTCTACCAGGTTCATTCCTAGATAATGCACTCAAAGGGCACTAAGCATAGAGTGTGAAAACTGAGTTTCCTTGAGAGCTGCTTGGAAGCCTGATGGTGTGTGACGTTAGTGAGCCAAATGGAGTTGTTCTCCCACAAGAACCACTCGGCTGATCCTTCTTCAATATGCCCTTCACCAACATGCAGTGTTTCCTTGATTAAATTAGCTCTCACACCAATATTTGCGTCTAGAGCCTTTGCTTTGAGGGCTATCTGAAAACGGCTGTGGCGCTGAAGTTGCCTGTCAATGTGGAGTTGGTGGCATGTGAAACCCGCATGTGGAGCATTCGTTTGTGTGGGATGCTCTACCAGGTTCATTTCAGTCCTAGCCAAAGAAAGGGCACTAAGCATAGAGTGTGAAAACTGAGTTTCCTTGAGAGCTGCTTGGAAGCCTGATGGTGTGTGAAGTTAGTGAGCCAAATGGAGTTGTTCTCCCACAAGAACCACTCGGCTGATCCTTCTTCAATATGCCCTTCACCAACATGCAGTGTTTCCTTGATTGAATTAGCTCTCACACCAATATTTGCGTCTAGAGCCTTTGCATTGAGGGCTATCTGAAAACGGCTGTGGCGCTGAAGTTGCCTGTGAATGTGGAGCTGGTGGCATGTGAAACCCGCATGTGGAGCATTCGTTTGTGTGGGATGCTGACCAAGCTTCATTTCAGTCCTAGGCACTCAAACGGCACTAAGCATAGAGTGTGAAAACTGAGTTTCCTTGAGAGCTGCTTGGAAGCCTGATGGTGTGTGAAGTTAGTGAGCCAAATGGAGTTGTTCTCCCACAAGAACCACTCGGCTGATCCTTCTTCAATATGCCCTTCACCAACATGCAGTGTTTCCTTGATTGAATGAGCTCTCACACCAATATTTGCGTCTAGAGCCTTTGCATTGAGGGCTATCTGAAAACGGCTGTGGCATTGAAGTTGCCTGTGAATGTGGAGTTGGTGGCATGTGAAACCCGCATGTGGAGCATTCGTTTGTGTGGGATGCTCTACCAGGTTCATTCCTAGATAATGCACTCAAAGGGCACTAAGCATAGAGTGTGAAAACTGAGTTTCCTTGAGAGCTGCTTGGAAGCCTGATGGTGTGTGACGTTAGTGAGCCAAATGGAGTTGTTCTCCCACAAGAACCACTCAGCTGATCCTTCTTCAATATGCCCTTCACCAACATGCAGTGTTTCCTTGATTGAATTAGCTCTCACACCAATATTTGCGTCTAGAGCCTTTGCATTGAGGGCTATCTGAAAACGGCTGTGGCGCTGAAGTTGCCTGTGAATGTGGAGTTGGTGGCATGTGAAACCCGCATGTGGAGCATTCGTTTGTGTGGGATGCTCTACCAGGTTCATTTCAGTCCTAGCCATACAAAGGGCACTAAGCATAGAGTGTGAAAACTGAGTTTCCTTGAGAGCTGCTTGGAAGCCTGATGGTGTGTGAAGTTAGTGAGCCAAATGGAGTTGTTCTCCCACAAGAACCACTCGGCTGATCCTTCTTCAATATGCCCTTCACCAACATGCAGTGTTTCCTTGATTGAATTAGCTCTCACACCAATATTTGCGTCTAGAGCCTTTGCATTGAGGGCTATCTGAAAACGGCTGTGGCGCTGAAGTTGCCTGAGAATGTGGAGTTGGTGGCATGTGAAACCCGCATGTGGAGCATTCGTTTGTGTGGGATGCTGACCAAACTTCATTTCAGTCCTAGGCACTCAAACGGCACTAAGCATAGAGTGTGAAAACTGAGTTTCCTTGAGAGCTGCTTGGAAGCCTGATGGTGTGTGAAGTTAGTGAGCCAAATGGAGTTGTTCTCCCACAAGAACCACTCGGCTGATCCTTCTTCAATATGCCCTTCACCAACATGCAGTGTTTCCTTGATTGAATTAGCTCTCACACCAATATTTGCATCTAGAGCCTTTGCTTTGAGGGCTATCTGAAAATGGCTTTGGCGCTGAAGTTGCCTGTGAATGTGGAGTTGGTGGCATGTGAAACCCGCATGTGGAGCATTCGTTTGTGTGGGATGCTCTACCAGGTTCATTCCTAGATAATGCACTCAAAGGGCACTAAGCATAGAGTGTGAAAACTGAGTTTCCTTGAGAGCTGCTTGGAAGCCTGATGGTGTGTGACGTTAGTGAGCCAAATGGAGTTGTTCTCCCACAAGAACCACTCAGCTGATCCTTCTTCAATATGCCCTTCACCAACATGCAGTGTTTCCTTGATTGAATTAGCTCTCACACCAATATTTGCGTCTAGAGCCTTTGCATTGAGGGCTATCTGAAAACGGCTGTGGCGCTGAAATTGCCTGTCAATGTGGAGTTGATGGCATGTGAAACCCGCATGTGGAGCATTCGTTTGTGTGGCATGCTGACCAAGCTTCATTTCAGTCCTAGGCAAACAAAGAGCACTAAGCATAAAACTGAGTTTCCTTGAGAGCTGCTTGGAAGCCTGATGGTGTGTGAAGTTAGTGAGCCAAATGGAGTTGTTCTCCCACAAGAACCACTCGGCTGATTCTTCTTCAATATGCCCTTCACCAACATGCAGTGTTTCCTTGATTGAATTAGCTCTCACACCAATATTTGCGTCTAGAGCCTTTGCATTGAGGGCTATCTGAAAACAGCTGTGGAGCTGAAGTTGCCTGTGAATGTGGAGTTGTTGGCATGTGAAACCCGCATGTGGAGCATTCGTTTGTGTGGGATGCTCTACCAGGTTCATTCCTAGATAATGCACTCAAAGGGCACTAAGCATAGAGTGTGAAAACTGAGTTTCCTTGAGAGCTGCTTGGAAGCCTGATGGTGTGTGACGTTAGTGAGCCAAATGGAGTTGTTCTCCCACAAGAACCACTCGGCTGATCCTTCTTCAATATGCCCTTCACCAACATGCAGTGTTTCCTTGATTGAATTAGCTCTCACACCAATATTTGCGTCTAGAGCCTTTGCTTAGAGGGCTATCTGAAAACGGCTGTGGCGCTGAAGTTGCCTGAGAATGTGGAGTTGGTGGCATGTGAAACCCGCATGTGGAGCATTCGTTTGTGTGGGATGCTCTACCAGGTTCATTTCAGTCCTAGCCAAAGAAAGGGCACTAAGCATAGAGTGTGAAAACTGAGTTTCCTTGAGAGCTGCTTGGAAGCCTGATGGTGTGTGAAGTTAGTGAGCCAAATGGAGTTGTTCTCCCACAAGAACCACTCGGCTGATCCTTCTTCAATATGCCCTTCACCAACATGCAGTGTTTCCTTGATTGAATTAGCTCTCACACCAATATTTGCGTCTAGAGCCTTTGCATTGAGGGCTATCTGAAAACGGCTGTGGCGCTGAAGTTGCCTGTGAATGTGGAGCTGGTGGCATGTGAAACCCGCATGTGGAGCATTCGTTTGTGTGGGATGCTGACCAAGCTTCATTTCAGTCCTAGGCACTCAAACGGCACTAAGCATAGAGTGTGAAAACTGAGTTTCCTTGAGAGCTGCTTGGAAGCCTGATGGTGTGTGAAGTTAGTGAGCCAAATGGAGTTGTTCTCCCACAAGAACCACTCGGCTGATCCTTCTTCAATATGCCCTTCACCAACATGCAGTGTTTCCTTGATTGAATGAGCTATCAAAATAATATTTGCGTCTAGAGCCTTTGCATTGAGGGCTATCTGAAAACGGCTGTGGCATTGAAGTTGCCTGTGAATGTGGAGTTGGTGGCATGTGAAACCCGCATGTGGAGCATTCGTTTGTGTGGGATGCTCTACCAGGTTCATTCCTAGATAATGCACTCAAAGGGCACTAAGCATAGAGTGTGAAAACTGAGTTTCCTTGAGAGCTGCTTGGAAGCCTGATGGTGTGTGACGTTAGTGAGCCAAATGGAGTTGTTCTCCCACAAGAACCACTCAGCTGATCCTTCTTCAATATGCCCTTCACCAACATGCAGTGTTTCCTTGATTGAATTAGCTCTCACACCAATATTTGCGTCTAGAGCCTTTGCATTGAGGGCTATCTGAAAACTGCTATAGTGCTGAAGTTGCCTGTGAATGTGGAGTTGGTGGCATGTGAAACCCGCATGTGGAGCATTCGTTTGTGTGGGATGCTCTACCAGGTTCATTTCAGTCCTAGCCATACAAAGGGCACTAAGCATAGAGTGTGAAAACTGAGTTTCCTTGAGAGCTGCTTGGAAGCCTGATGGTGTGTGACGTTAGTGAGCCAAATGGAGTTGTTCTCCCACAAGAACCACTCGGCTGATCCTTCTTCAATATGCCCTTCACCAACATGCAGTGTTTCCTGATTGAATTAGCTCTCACACCAATATTTGCGTCTAGAGCCTTTGCATTGAGGGCTATCTGAAAACAGCTGTGGCGCTGAAGTTGCCTGAGAATGTGGAGTTGGTGGCATGTGAAACCCGCATGTGGAGCATTCGTTTGTGTGGGATGCTGACCAAACTTCATTTCAGTCCTAGCCAAAGAAAGGGCACTAAGCATAGAGTGTGAAAACTGAGTTTCCTTGAGAGCTGCTTGGAAGCCTGATGGTGTGTGAAGTTAGTGAGCCAAATGGAGTTGTTCTCCCACAAGAACCACTCGGCTGATCCTTCTTCAATATGCCCTTCACCAACATGCAGTGTTTCCTTGATTGAATTAGCTCTCACACCAATATTTGCGTCTAGAGCCTTTGCTTTGAGGACTATCTGAAAACGGCTGTGGCGCTGAAGTTGCCTGTGAATGTGGAGTTGGTGGCATGTGAAACCCGCATGTGGAGCATTCGTTTGTGTGGGATGCTCTACCAGGTTCATTCCTAGATAATGCACTCAAAGGGCACTAAGCATAGAGTGTGAAAACTGAGTTTCCTTGAGAGCTGCTTGGAAGCCTGATGGTGTGTGAAGTTAGTGAGCCAAATGGAGTTGTTCTCCCACAAGAAGCACTCGGCTGATTCTTCTTCAATATGCCCTTCACCAACATGCAGTGTTTCCTTGATTAAATTAGCTCTCACACCAATATTTGCGTCTAGAGCCTTTGCTTTGAGGGCTATCTGAAAACACCTGTGGCGCTGAAGTTGCCTGTGAATGTGGAGTTGGTGGCATGTGAAACCCGCATGTGGAGCATTCGTTTGTGTGGGATGCTCTACCAGGTTCATTCCTAGATAATGCACTCAAAGGGCACTAAGCATAGAGTGTGAAAACTGAGTTTCCTTGAGAGCTGCTTGGAAGCCTGATGGTGTGTGACGTTAGTGAGCCAAATGGAGTTGTTCTCCCACAAGAACCACTCGGCTGATCCTTCTTCAATATGCCCTTCACCAACATGCAGTGTTTCCTTGATTGAATTAGCTCTCACACCAATATTTGCGTCTAGAGCCTTTGCATTGAGGGCTATCTGAAAACGGCTATAGTGCTGAAGTTGCCTGTGAATGTGGAGTTGGTGGCATGTGAAACCCGCATGTGGAGCATTCGTTTGTGTGGCATGCTGACCAAGCTTCATTTCAGTCCTAGGCACACAAAGAGCACTAAGCATAGAGTGTGAAAACTGAGTTTCCTTGAGAGCTGCTTGGAAGCCTGATGGTGTGTGAAGTTAGTGAGCCAAATGGAGTTGTTCTCCCACAAGAACCACTCGGCTGATTCTTCTTCAATATGCCCTTCACCAACATGCAGTGTTTCCTTGATTGAATTAGCTCTCACACCAATATTTGCGTCTAGAGCCTTTGCTTTGAGGGCTATCTGAAAATGGCTTTGGCGCTGAAGTTGCCTGTGAATGTGGAGTTGGTGGCATGTGAAACCCGCATGTGGAGCATTCGTTTGTGTGGGATGCTCTACCAGGTTCATTCCTAGATAATGCACTCAAAGGGCACTAAGCATAGAGTGTGAAAACTGAGTTTCCTTGAGAGCTGCTTGGAAGCCTGATGGTGTGTGAAGTTAGTGAGCCAAATGGAGTTGTTCTCCCACAAGAACCACTCGGCTGATCCTTCTTCAATATGCCCTTCACCAACATGCAGTGTTTCCTTGATTGAATTAGCTCTCACACCAATATTTGCGTCTAGAGCCTTTGCATTGAGGGCTATCTGAAAACGGCTGTGGCGCTGAAGTTGCCTGTGAATGTGGAGCTGGTGGCATGTGAAACCCGCATGTGGAGCATTCGTTTGTGTGGGATGCTCTACCAGGTTCATTCCTAGATAATGCACTCAAAGGGCACTAAGCATAGAGTGTGAAAACTGAGTTTCCTTGAGAGCTGCTTGGAAGCCTGATGGTGTGTGACGTTAGTGAGCCAAATGGAGTTGTTCTCCCACAAGAACCACTCGGCTGATCCTTCTTCAATATGCCCTTCACCAACATGCAGTGTTTCCTTGATTGAATTAGCTCTCACACCAATATTTGCGTCTAGAGCCTTTGCATTGAGGGCTATCTGAAAACGGCTGTGGCGCTGAAGTTGCCTGTGAATGTGGAGCTGGTGGCATGTGAAACCCGCATGTGGAGCATTCGTTTGTGTGGGATGCTGACCAAGCTTCATTTCAGTCCTAGGCACTCAAACGGCACTAAGCATAGAGTGTGAAAACTGAGTTTCCTTGAGAGCTGCTTGGAAGCCTGATGGTGTGTGAAGTTAGTGAGCCAAATGGAGTTGTTCTCCCACAAGAACCACTCGGCTGATCCTTCTTCAATATGCCCTTCACCAACATGCAGTGTTTCCTTGATTGAATGAGCTATCAAAATAATATTTGCGTCTAGAGCCTTTGCATTGAGGGCTATCTGAAAACGGCTCTGGCATTGAAGTTGCCTGTGAATGTGGAGTTGGTGGCATGTGAAACCCGCATGTGGAGCATTCGTTTGTGTGGGATGCTCTACCAGGTTCATTCCTAGATAATGCACTCAAAGGGCACTAAGCATAGAGTGTGAAAACTGAGTTTCCTTGAGAGCTGCTTGGAAGCCTGATGGTGTGTGACGTTAGTGAGCCAAATGGAGTTGTTCTCCCACAAGAACCACTCAGCTGATCCTTCTTCAATATGCCCTTCACCAACATGCAGTGTTTCCTTGATTGAATTAGCTCTCACACCAATATTTGCGTCTAGAGCCTTTGCATTGAGGGCTATCTGAAAACGGCTATAGTGCTGAAGTTGCCTGTGAATGTGGAGTTGGTGGCATGTGAAACCCGCATGTGGAGCATTCGTTTGTGTGGGATGCTCTACCAGGTTCATTTCAGTCCTAGCCATACAAAGGGCACTAAGCATAGAGTGTGAAAACTGAGTTTCCTTGAGAGCTGCTTGGAAGCCTGATGGTGTGTGACGTTAGTGAGCCAAATGGAGTTGTTCTCCCACAAGAACCACTCGGCTGATCCTTCTTCAATATGCCCTTCACCAACATGCAGTGTTTCCTGATTGAATTAGCTCTCACACCAATATTTGCGTCTAGAGCCTTTGCATTGAGGGCTATCTGAAAACAGCTGTGGCGCTGAAGTTGCCTGAGAATGTGGAGTTGGTGGCATGTGAAACCCGCATGTGGAGCATTCGTTTGTGTGGGATGCTGACCAAACTTCATTTCAGTCCTAGCCAAAGAAAGGGCACTAAGCATAGAGTGTGAAAACTGAGTTTCCTTGAGAGCTGCTTGGAAGCCTGATGGTGTGTGAAGTTAGTGAGCCAAATGGAGTTGTTCTCCCACAAGAACCACTCGGCTGATCCTTCTTCAATATGCCCTTCACCAACATGCAGTGTTTCCTTGATTGAATTAGCTCTCACACCAATATTTGCGTCTAGAGCCTTTGCTTTGAGGACTATCTGAAAACGGCTGTGGCCCTGAAGTTGCCTGTGAATGTGGAGTTGGTGGCATGTGAAACCCGCATGTGGAGCATTCGTTTGTGTGGGATGCTCTACCAGGTTCATTCCTAGATAATGCACTCAAAGGGCACTAAGCATAGAGTGTGAAAACTGAGTTTCCTTGAGAGCTGCTTGGAAGCCTGATGGTGTGTGAAGTTAGTGAGCCAAATGGAGTTGTTCTCCCACAAGAAGCACTCGGCTGATTCTTCTTCAATATGCCCTTCACCAACATGCAGTGTTTCCTTGATTGAATTAGCTCTCACACCAATATTTGCGTCTAGAGCCTTTGCTTTGAGGGCTATCTGAAAACGGCTGTGGCGCTGAAGTTGCCTGTGAATGTGGAGTTGGTGGCATGTGAAACCCGCATGTGGAGCATTCGTTTGTGTGGGATGCTCTACCAGGTTCATTCCTAGATAATGCACTCAAAGGGCACTAAGCATAGAGTGTGAAAACTGAGTTTCCTTGAGAGCTGCTTGGAAGCCTGATGGTGTGTGACGTTAGTGAGCCAAATGGAGTTGTTCTCCCACAAGAACCACTCGGCTGATTCTTCTTCAATATGCCCTTCACCAACATGCAGTGTTTCCTTGATTGAATTAGCTCTCACACCAATATTTGCGTCTAGAGCCTTTGCATTGAGGGCTATCTGAAAACAGCTGTGGAGCTGAAGTTGCCTGTGAATGTGGAGTTGGTGGCATGTGAAACCCGCATGTGGAGCATTCGTTTGTGTGGGATGCTCTACCAGGTTCATTCCTAGATAATGCACTCAAAGGGCACTAAGCATAGAGTGTGAAAACTGAGTTTCCTTGAGAGCTGCTTGGAAGCCTGATGGTGTGTGACGTTAGTGAGCCAAATGGAGTTGTTCTCCCACAAGAACCACTCGGCTGATCCTTCTTCAATATGCCCTTCACCAACATGCAGTGTTTCCTTGATTGAATTAGCTCTCACACCAATATTTGCGTCTAGAGCCTTTGCATTGAGGGCTATCTGAAAACGGCTATAGTGCTGAAGTTGCCTGTGAATGTGGAGTTGGTGGCATGTGAAATCCGCATGTGGAGCATTTGTTTGTGTGGGATGCTCTACCAGGTTCATTTCAGTCCTAGCCAACAAAGGGCACTAAGCATAGAGTGTGAAAACTGAGTTTCCTTGAGAGCTGCTTGGAAGCCTGATGGTGTGTGACGTTAGTGAGCCAAATGGAGTTGTTCTCCCACAAGAACCACTCGGCTGATCCTTCTTCAATATGCCCTTCACCAACATGCAGTGTTTCCTTGATTGAATTAGCTCTCACACCAATATTTGCGTCTAGAGCCTTTGCTTTGAGGGCTATCTGAAAACGGCTGTGGCGCTGAAGTTGCCTGAGAATGTGGAGTTGGTGGCATGTGAAACCCGCATGTGGAGCATTCGTTTGTGTGGGATGCTCTACCAGGTTCATTTCAGTCCTAGCCAAAGAAAGGGCACTAAGCATAGAGTGTGAAAACTGAGTTTCCTTGAGAGCTGCTTGGAAGCCTGATGGTGTGTGAAGTTAGTGAGCCAAATGGAGTTGTTCTCCCACAAGAACCACTCGGCTGATCCTTCTTCAATATGCCCTTCACCAACATGCAGTGTTTCCTTGATTGAATTAGCTCTCACACCAGTATTTGCGTCTAGAGCCTTTGCATTGAGGGCTATCTGAAAACAGCTGTGGCGCTGAAGTTGCCTGAGAATGTGGAGTTGGTGGCATGTGAAACCCGCATGTGGAGCATTCGTTTGTGTGGGATGCTGACCAAACTTCATTTCAGTCCTAGCCAAAGAAAGGGCACTAAGCATAGAGTGTGAAAACTGAGTTTCCTTGAGAGCTGCTTGGAAGCCTGATGGTGTGTGAAGTTAGTGAGCCAAATGGAGTTGTTCTCCCACAAGAACCACTCGGCTGATCCTTCTTCAATATGCCCTTCACCAACATGCAGTGTTTCCTTGATTGAATTAGCTCTCACACCAATATTTGCGTCTAGAGCCTTTGCTTTGAGGACTATCTGAAAACGGCTGTGGCGCTGAAGTTGCCTGTGAATGTGGAGTTGGTGGCATGTGAAACCCGCATGTGGAGCATTCGTTTGTGTGGGATGCTCTACCAGGTTCATTCCTAGATAATGCACTCAAAGGGCACTAAGCATAGAGTGTGAAAACTGAGTTTCCTTGAGAGCTGCTTGGAAGCCTGATGGTGTGTGAAGTTAGTGAGCCAAATGGAGTTGTTCTCCCACAAGAAGCACTCGGCTGATTCTTCTTCAATATGCCCTTCACCAACATGCAGTGTTTCCTTGATTGAATTAGCTCTCACACCAATATTTGCGTCTAGAGCCTTTGCTTTGAGGGCTATCTGAAAACACCTGTGGCGCTGAAGTTGCCTGTGAATGTGGAGTTGGTGGCATGTGAAACCCGCATGTGGAGCATTCGTTTGTGTGGGATGCTCTACCAGGTTCATTCCTAGATAATGCACTCAAAGGGCACTAAGCATAGAGTGTGAAAACTGAGTTTCCTTGAGAGCTGCTTGGAAGCCTGATGGTGTGTGACGTTAGTGAGCCAAATGGAGTTGTTCTCCCACAAGAACCACTCGGCTGATCCTTCTTCAATATGCCCTTCACCAACATGCAGTGTTTCCTTGATTGAATTAGCTCTCACACCAATATTTGCGTCTAGAGCCTTTGCTTTGAGGGCTATCTGAAAATGGCTTTGGCGCTGAAGTTGCCTGTGAATGTGGAGTTGGTGGCATGTGAAACCCGCATGTGGAGCATTCGTTTGTGTGGGATGCTCTACCAGGTTCATTCCTAGATAATGCACTCAAAGGGCACTAAGCATAGAGTGTGAAAACTGAGTTTCCTTGAGAGCTGCTTGGAAGCCTGATGGTGTGTGACGTTAGTGAGCCAAATGGAGTTGTTCTCCCACAAGAACCACTCGGCTGATCCTTCTTCAATATGCCCTTCACCAACATGCAGTGTTTCCTTGATTGAATTAGCTCTCACACCAATATTTGCGTCTAGAGCCTTTGCATTGAGGGCTATCTGAAAACGGCGGTGGCGCTGAAATTGCCTGTCAATGTGGAGTTGATGGCATGTGAAACCCGCATGTGGAGCATTCGTTTGTGTGGCATGCTGACCAAGCTTCATTTCAGTCCTAGGCACACAAAGAGCACTAAGCATAGAGTGTGAAAACTGAGTTTCCTTGAGAGCTGCTTGGAAGCCTGATGGTGTGTGAAGTTAGTGAGCCAAATGGAGTTGTTCTCCCACAAGAACCACTCGGCTGATTCTTCTTCAATATGCCCTTCACCAACATGCAGTGTTTCCTTGATTGAATTAGCTCTCACACCAATATTTGCGTCTAGAGCCTTTGCATTGAGGGCTATCTGAAAACAGCTGTGGAGCTGAAGTTGCCTGTGAATGTGGAGTTGGTGGCATGTGAAACCCGCATGTGGAGCATTCGTTTGTGTGGGATGCTCTACCAGGTTCATTCCTAGATAATGCACTCAAAGGGCACTAAGCATAGAGTGTGAAAACTGAGTTTCCTTGAGAGCTGCTTGGAAGCCTGATGGTGTGTGACGTTAGTGAGCCAAATGGAGTTGTTCTCCCACAAGAACCACTCGGCTGATCCTTCTTCAATATGCCCTTCACCAACATGCAGTGTTTCCTTGATTGAATTAGCTCTCACACCAATATTTGCGTCTAGAGCCTTTGCATTGAGGGCTATCTGAAAACGGCTATAGTGCTGAAGTTGCCTGTGAATGTGGAGTTGGTGGCATGTGAAACCCGCATGTGGAGCATTTGTTTGTGTGGGATGCTCTACCAGGTTCATTTCAGTCCTAGCCAACAAAGGGCACTAAGCATAGAGTGTGAAAACTGAGTTTTCCTTGAGAGCTGCTTGGAAGCCTGATGGTGTGTGACGTTAGTGAGCCAAATGGAGTTGTTCTCCCACAAGAACCACTCGGCTGATCCTTCTTCAATATGCCCTTCACCAACATGCAGTGTTTCCTTGATTGAATTAGCTCTCACACCAATATTTGCGTCTAGAGCCTTTGCTTTGAGGGCTATCTGAAAACGGCTGTGGCGCTGAAGTTGCCTGAGAATGTGGAGTTGGTGGCATGTGAAACCCGCATGTGGAGCATTCGTTTGTGTGGGATGCTCTACCAGGTTTATTTCAGTCCTAGCCAAAGAAAGGGCACTAAGCATAGAGTGTGAAAACTGAGTTTCCTTGAGAGCTGCTTGGAAGCCGGATGGTGTGTGAAGTTAGTGAGCAAAATGGAGTTGTTCTCCCACAAGAACCACTCGGCTGATCCTTCTTCAATATGCCCTTCACCAACATGCAGTGTTTCCTTGATTGAATTAGCTCTCACACCAATATTTGCGTCTAGAGCCTTTGCATTGAGGGCTATCTGAAAACGGCTGTGGCGCTGAAGTTGCCTGTGAATGTGGAGCTGGTGGCATGTGAAACCTGCATGTGGAGCATTCGTTTGTGTGGGATGCTGACCAAGCTTCATTTCAGTCCTAGGCACTCAAACGGCACTAAGCATAGAGTGTGAAAACTGAGTTTCCTTGAGAGCTGCTTGGAAGCCTGATGGTGTGTGAAGTTAGTGAGCCAAATGGAGTTGTTCTCCCACAAGAACCACTCGGCTGATCCTTCTTCAATATGCCCTTCACCAACATGCAGTGTTTCCTTGATTGAATGAGCTATCAAAATAATATTTGCGTCTAGAGCCTTTGCATTGAGGGCTATCTGAAAACGGCTGTGGCATTGAAGTTGCCTGTGAATGTGGAGTTGGTGGCATGTGAAACCCGCATGTGGAGCATTCGTTTGTGTGGGATGCTATACCAGGCTCATTCCTAGATAATGCACTCAAAGGGCACTAAGCATAGAGTGTGAAAACTGAGTTTCCTTGAGAGCTGCTTGGAAGCCTGATGGTGTGTGACGTTAGTGAGCCAAATGGAGTTGTTCTCCCACAAGAACCACTCGGCTGTTCCTTCTTCAATATGCCCCTTCACCAACATGCAGTGTTTCCTTGATTGAATTAGCTCTCACACCAATATTTGCGTCTAGAGCCTTTGCATTGAGGGCTATCTGAAAATGGCTGTGGCGCTGAAGTTGCCTGTGAATGTGGAGTTGGTGGCATGTGAAACCCGCATGTGGAGCATTCGTTTGTGTGGGATGCTCTACCAGGTTCATTTCAGTCCTAGCCATACAAAGGGCACTAAGCATAGAGTGTGAAAACTGAGTTTCCTTGAGAGCTGCTTGGAAGCCTGATGGTGTGTGAAGTTAGTGAGCCAAATGGAGTTGTTCTCCCACAAGAACCACTTGGCTGATCCTTCTTCAATATGCCCTTCACCAACATGCAGTGTTTCCTTGATTGAATTAGCTCTCACACCAATATTTGCGTCTAGAGCCTTTGCATTGAGGGCTATCTGAAAACGGCTGTGGCGCTGAAGTTGCCTGTGAATGTGGAGTTGGTGGCATGTGAAACCTGCATGTGGAGCATTCGTTTGTGTGGCATGCTGACCAAACTTCATTTCAGTTCTAGGCACACAAAGAGCACTAAGCATAGAGTGTGAAAACTGAGTTTCCTTGAGAGCTGCTTGGAAGCCTGATGGTGTGTGAAGTTAGTGAGCCAAATGGAGTTGTTCTCCCACAAGAACCACTCAGCTGATCCTTCTTCAATATGCCCTTCACCAACATGCAGTGTTTCCTTGATTGAATTAGCTCTCACACCAATATTTGCGTCTAGAGCCTTTGCTTTGAGGGCTATCTGAAAACGGCTGTGGCGCTGAAGTTGCCTGTGAATGTGGAGTTGGTGGCATGTGAAACCCGCGTGTGGAGCATTCGTTTGTGTGGGATGCTCTACCAGGTTCATTCCTAGATAATGCACTCAAAGGGCACTAAGCATAGAGTGTGAAAACTGAGTTTCCTTGAGAGCTGCTTGGAAGCCTGATGGTGTGTGACGTTAGTGAGCCAAATGGAGTTGTTCTCCCCACAAGAACCACTCGGCTGATCCTTCTTCAATATGCCCTTCACCAACATGCAGTGTTTCCTTGATTGAATTAGCTCTCACACCAGTATTTGCGTCTAGAGCCTTTGCATTGAGGGCTATCTGAAAACGGCTATAGTGCTGAAGTTGCCTGTGAATGTGGAGTTGGTGGTCATGTGAAACCCGCATGTGGAGCATTCGTTTTGTGTGGGATGCTCTACCAGGTTCATTTCAGTCCTAGCCAAAGAAAGGGCACTAAGCATAGAGTGTGAAAACTGAGTTTCCTTGCGAGCTGCTTGGAAGCCTGATGGTGTGTGACGTTAGTGAGCCAAATGGAGTTGTTCTCCCACAAGAACCACTCGGCTGATCCTTCTTCAATATGCCCTTCACCAACATGCAGTGTTTCCTTGATTGAATTAGCTCTCACACCAATATTTGCGTCTAGAGCCTTTGCATTGAGGGCTATCTGAAAACGGCTGTGGCGCTGAAGTTGCCTGAGAATGTGGAGTTGGTGGCATGTGAAACCCGCATGTGGAGCATTCGTTTGTGTGGGATGCTCTACCAGGTTCATTTCAGTCCTAGCCAAAGAAAGGGCACTAAGCATAGAGTGTGAAAACTGAGTTTCCTTGCGAGCTGCTTGGAAGCCTGATGGTGTGTGAAGTTAGTGAGCCAAATGGAGTTGTTCTCCCACAAGAACCACTCGGCTGATCCTTCTTCAATATGCCCTTCACCAACATGCAGTGTTTCCTTGATTGAATTAGCTCTCACACCAATATTTGCGTCTAGAGCCTTTGAATTGAGGGCTATCTGAAAATGGCTGTGGCGCTGAAGTTGCCTGTGAATGTGGAGTTGGTGGCATGTGAAACCCGCATGTGGAGCATTCGTTTGTGTGGGATGCTCTACCAGGTTCATTTCAGTCCTAGCCAAAGAAAGGGCACTAAGCATAGAGTGTGAAAACTGAGTCTCCTTGAGAGCTGCTTGGAAGCCTGATGGTGTGTGAAGTTAGTGAGCCAAATGGAGTTGTTCTCCCACAAGAACCACTCGGCTGATCCTTCTTCAATATGCCCTTCACCAACATGCAGTGTTTCCTTGATTGAATTAGCTCTCACACCAATATTTGCGTCTAGAGCCTTTGCATTGAGGGCTATCTGAAAACGGCTGTGGCGCTGAAGTTGCCTGTGAATGTGGAGTTGGTGGCATGTGAAACCCGCATGTGGAGCATTCGTTTGTGTGGGATGCTGACCAAGCTTCATTTCAGTCCTAGGCACACAAAGAGCACTAAGCATAGAGTGTGAAAACTGAGTTTCCTTGAGAGCTGCTTGGAAGCCTGATGGTGTGTGAAGTTAGTGAGCCAAATGGAGTTGTTCTCCCACAAGAACCACTCGGCTGATTCTTCTTCAATATGCCCTTCACCAACATGCGGTGTTTCCTTGATTGAATTAGCTCTCACACCAATATTTGCGTCTAGAGCCTTTGCTTTGAGGGCTATCTGAAAACAGCTGTGGTGCTGAAGTTGCCTGAGAATGTGGAGTTGGTGGCATGTGAAACCCGCATGTGGAGCATTCGTTTGTGTGGGATGCTCTACCAGGTTCATTCCTAGATAATGCACTCAAAGGGCACTAAGCATAGAGTGTGAAAACTGAGTTTCCTTGAGAGCTGCTTGGAAGCCTGATGGTGTGTGACGTTAGTGAGCCAAATGGAGTTGTTCTCCCACAAGAACCACTCGGCTGATCCTTCTTCAATATGCCCTTCACCAACATGCAGTGTTTCCTTGATTGAATTAGCTCTCACACCAATATTTGCGTCTAGAGCCTTTGCTTTGAGGGCTATCTGAAAACGGCTATAGTGCTGAAGTTGCCTGTGAATGTGGAGTTGGTGGCATGTGAAACCCGCATGTGGAGCATTTGTTTGTGTGGGATGCTCTACCAGGTTCATTTCAGTCCTAGCCAAAGAAAGGGGCACTAAGCATAGAGTGTGAAAACTGAGTTTCCTTGAGAGCTGCTTGGAAGCCTGATGGTGTGTGACGTTAGTGAGCCAAATGGAGTTGTTCTCCCACAAGAACCACTCTGCTGATCCTTCTTCAATATGCCCTTCACCAACATGCAGTGTTTCCTTGATTGAATTAGCTCTCACACCAATAATTGCGTCTAGAGCCTTTGCATTGAGGGCTATCTGAAAACGGCTGTGGCGCTGAAGTTGCCTGAGAATGTGGAGTTGGTGGCATGTGAAACCCGCATGTGGAGCATTTGTTTGTGTGGGATGCTGACCAAACTTCATTTCAGTCCTAGCCAAAGAAAGGGCACTAAGCATAGAGTGTGAAAACTGAGTTTCCTTGAGAGCTGCTTGGAAGCCTGATGGTGTGTGAAGTTAGTGAGCCAAATGGAGTTGTTCTCCCACAAGAACCACTCGGCTGATCCTTCTTCAATATGCCCTTCACCAACATGCAGTGTTTCCTTGATTGAATTAGCTCTCACACCAATATTTGCGTCTAGAGCCTTTGCATTGAGGGCTATCTGAAAACGACTGTGGCGCTGAAGTTGCCTGTGAATGTGGAGCTGGTGGCATGTGAAACCCGCATGTGGAGCATTCGTTTGTGTGGGATGCTCTACCAGGTTCATTTCAGTCCTAGCCAAAGGAAAGGGCACTAAGCATAGAGTGTGAAAACTGAGTTTCCTTGAGAGCTGCTTGGAAGCCTGATGGTGTATGAAGTTAGTGAGCCAAATGGAGTTGTTCTCCCACAAGAACCACTCGGCTGATCCTTCTTCAATATGGCCCTTCACCAACATGCAGTGTTTCCTTGATTGAATTAGCTCTCACACCAATATTTGCGTCTAGAGCCTTTGCATTGAGGGCTATCTGAAAACGGCTGTGGCGCTGAAGTTGCCTGTGAATGTGGAGCTGGTGGCATGTGAAACCCGCATGTGGAGCATTCGTTTGTGTGGGATGCTCTACCAGGTTCATTTCAGTCGTAGCCAAAGAAAGGGCACTAAGCATAGAGTGTGAAAACTGAGTTTCCTTGAGAGCTGCTTGGAAGCCTGATGGTGTGTGAAGTTAGTGAGCCAAATGGAGTTGTTCTCCCACAAGAACCACTCGGCTGATCCTTCTTCAATATGCCCTTCACCAACATGCAGTGTTTCCTTGATTGAATTAGCTCTCACACCAATATTTGCGTCTAGATGCTTTGCTTTGAGGGGCTATCTGAAAACAGCTGTGGCGCTGAAGTGCCTGTGAATGTGGAGTTGGTGGCATATGAAACCCGCATGTGGAGCATTCGTTTGTGTGGGATGCTCTACCAGGTTCATTCCTAGATAATGCACTCAAAGGGCACTAAGCATAGAGTGTGAAAACTGAGTTTCCTTGAGAGCTGCTTGGAAGCCTGATGGTGTGTGACGTTAGTGAGCCAAATGGAGTTGTTCTCCCACAAGAACCACTCGGCTGATCCTTCTTCAATATGCCCTTCACCAACATGCAGTGTTTCCTTGATTGAATTAGCTCTCACACCAATATTTGCGTCTAGAGCCTTTGCATTGAGGGCTATCTGAAAACGGCTGTGGCGCTGAAGTTGCCTGAGAATGTGGAGTTGGTGGCATGTGAAACCCGCATGTGGAGCATTCGTTTGTGTGGGATGCTCTACCAGGTTCATTTCAGTCCTAGCCAAAGAAAGGGCACTAAGCATAGAGTGTAAAAACTGAGTTTCCTTGAGAGCTGCTTGGAAGCCTGATGGTGTGTGAAGTTAGTGAGCCAAATGGAGTTGTTCTCCCACAAGAACCACTCGGCTGATCCTTCTTCAATATGCCCTTCACCAACATGCAGTGTTTCCTTGATTGAATTAGCTCTCACACCAATATTTGCGTCTAGAGCCTTTGCATTGAGGGCTATCTGAAAATGGCTGTGGCGCTGAAGTTGCCTGTGAATGTGGAGTTGGTGGCATGTGAAACCCGCATGTGGAGCATTCGTTTGTGTGGGATGCTCTACCAGGTTCATTTCAGTCCTAGCCAAAGAAAGGGCACTAAGCATAGAGTGTGAAAACTGAGTTTCCTTGAGAGCTGCTTGGAAGCCTGATGGTGTGTGAAGTTAGTGAGCCAAATGGAGTTGTTCTCCCACAAGAACCACTCAGCTGATCCTTCTTCAATATGCCCTTCACCAACATGCAGTGTTTCCTTGATTGAATTAGCTCTCACACCAATATTTGCGTCTAGAGCCTTTGCATTGAGGGCTATCTGAAAACGGCTGTGGCGCTGAAGTTGCCTGTGAATGTGGAGTTGGTGGCATGTGAAACCCGCATGTGGAGCATTCGTTTGTGTGGGATGCTGACCAAGCTTCATTTCAGTCCTAGGCACACAAAGAGCACTAAGCATAGAGTGTGAAAACTGAGTTTCCTTGAGAGCTGCTTGGAAGCCTGATGGTGTGTGAAGTTAGTGAGCCAGATGGAGTTGTTCTCCCACAAGAACCACTCGGCTGATTCTTCTTCAATATGCCCTTCACCAACATGCGGTGTTTCCTTGATTGAATTAGCTCTCACACCAATATTTGCGTCTAGAGCCTTTGCTTTGTGGGCTATCTGTAAATGGCTGTGGCGCTGAAGTTGCCTGTGAATGTGGAGTTGGTGGCATATGAAACCCGCATATGGAGCATTCGTTTGTGTGGGATGCTCTACCAGGTTCATTCCTAGATAATGCACTCAAAGGGCACTAAGCATAGAGTGTGAAAACTGAGTTTCCTTGAGAGCTGCTTGGAAGCCTGATGGTGTGTGAAGTTAGTGAGCCAAATGGAGTTGTTCTCCCACAAGAACCACTCGGCTGATTCTTCTTCAATATGCCCTTCACCAACATGCGGTGTTTCCTTGATTGAATTAGCTCTCACACCAATATTTGCGTCTAGAGCCTTTGCTTTGAGGGCTATCTGAAAACAGCTGTGGCGCTGAAGTTGCCTGTGAATGTGGAGTTGGTGGCATATGAAACCCGCATGTGGAGCATTCGTTTGTGTGGGATGCTCTACCAGGTTCATTCCTAGATAATGCACTCAAAGGGCACTAAGCATAGAGTGTGAAAACTGAGTTTCCTTGAGAGCTGCTTGGAAGCCTGATGGTGTGTGACGTTAGTGAGCCAAATGGAGTTGTTCTCCCACAAGAACCACTCGGCTGATCCTTCTTCAATATGCCCTTCACCAACATGCAGTGTTTCCTTGATTGAATTAGCTCTCACACCAATATTTGCGTCTAGATCCTTTGCATTGAGGGCTATCTGAAAACGGCTGTGGCGCTGAAGTTGCCTGAGAATGTGGAGTTGGTGGCATGTGAAACCCGCATGTGTAGCATTCGTTTGTGTGGGATGCTCTACCAGGTTCATTTCAGTCCTAGCCAAAGAAAGGGCACTAAGCATAGAGTGTGAAAACTGAGTTTCCTTGAGAGCTGCTTGGAAGCCTGATGGTGTGTGAAGTTAGTGAGCCAAATGGAGTTGTTCTCCCACAAGAACCACTCGGCTGATCCTTCTTCAATATGCCCTTCACCAACATGCAGTGTTTCCTTGATTGAATTAGCTCTCACACCAATATTTGCGTCTAGAGCCTTTGCATTGAGGGCTATCTGAAAACGGCTGTGGCGCTGAAGTTGCCTGTGAATGTGGAGTTGGTGGCATGTGAAACCCGCATGTGGAGCATTCGTTTGTGTGGGATGCTCTACCAGGTTCATTTCAGTCCTAGCCAAAGAAAGGGCACTAAGCATAGAGTGTGAAAACTGAGTTTCCTTGCGAGCTGCTTGGAAGCCTGATGGTGTGTGAAGTTAGTGAGCCAAATGGAGTTGTTCTCCCACTAGAACCACTCAGCTGATCCTTCTTCAATATGCCCTTCACCAACATGCAGTGTTTCCTTGATTGAATTAGCTCTCACACCAATATTTGCGTCTAGAGCCTTTGCATTGAGGGCTATCTGAAAACGGCTGTGGCGCTGAAGTTGCCTGTGAATGTGGAGTTGGTGGCATGTGAAACCCGCATGTGGAGCATTCGTTTGTGTGGGATGCTCTACCAGGTTCATTCCTAGATAATGCACTCAAAGGGCACTAAGCATAGAGTGTGACAACTGAGTTTCCTTGAGAGCTGCTTGGAAGCCTGATGGTGTGTGACGTTAGTGAGCCAAATGGAGTTGTTCTCCCACAAGAACCACTCGGCTGATCCTTCTTCAATATGCCCTTCACCAACATGCAGTGTTTCCTTGATTGAATTAGCTCTCACACCAATATTTGCGTCTAGAGCCTTTGCATTGAGGGCTATCTGAAAACACCTGTGGCGCTGAAGTTGCCTGTGAATGTGGAGTTGGTGGCATGTGAAACCCGCATGTGGAGCATTTGTTTGTGTGGGATGCTCTACCAGGTTCATTTCAGTCCTAGCCAAAGAAAGGGCACTAAGCATAGAGTGTGAAAACTGAGTTTCCTTGAGAGCTGCTTGGAAGCCTGATGGTGTGTGACGTTAGTGAGCCAAATGGAGTTGTTCTCCCACAAGAACCACTCGGCTGATCCTTCTTCAATATGCCCTTCACCAACATGCAGTGTTTCCTTGATTGAATTAGCTCTCACACCAATATTTGCGTCTAGAGCCTTTGCATTGAGGGCTATCTGAAAACGGCTGTGGCGCTGAAGTTGCCTGAGAATGTGGAGTTGGTGGCATGTGAAACCCGCATGTGGAGCATTCGTTTGTGTGGGATGCTGACCAAAGTTCATTTCAGTCCTAGCCAAAGAAAGGGCACTAAGCATAGAGTGTGAAAACTGAGTTTCCTTGAGAGCTGCTTGGAAGCCTGATGGTGTGTGAAGTTAGTGAGCCAAATGGAGTTGTTCTCCCACAAGAACCACTCGGCTGATCCTTCTTCAATATGCCCTTCACCAACATGCGGTGTTTTCCTTGATTGAATTAGCTCTCACACCAATATTTGCATCTAGAGCCTTTGCATTGAGGGCTATCTGAAAACGACTGTGGCGCTGAAGTTGCCTGTGAATGTGGAGCTGGTGGCATGTGAAACCCGCATGTGGAGCATTCGTTTGTGTGGGATGCTCTACCAGGTTCATTCCTAGATAATGCACTCAAAGGGCACTAAGCATAGAGTGTGAAAACTGAGTTTCCTTGAGAGCTGCTTGGAAGCCTGATGGTGTGTGAAGTTAGTGAGCCAAATGGAGTTGTTCTCCCACAAGAACCACTCGGCTGATCCTTCTTCAATATGCCCTTCACCAACATGCAGTGTTTCCTTGATTGAATTAGCTCTCACACCAATATTTGCGTCTAGAGCCTTTGCATTGAGGGCTATCTGAAAACGGCTGTGGCGCTGAAGTTGCCTGTGAATGTGGAGTTGGTGGCATGTGAAACCCGCATGTGGAGCATTCGTTTGTGTGGGATGCTGACCAAACTTCATTTCAGTCCTAGGCACTCAAACGGCACTAAGCATAGAGTGTGAAAACTGAGTTTCCTTGAGAGCTGCTTGGAAGCCTGATGGTGTATGAAGTTAGTGAGCCAAATGGAGTTGTTCTCCCACAAGAACCACTCGGCTGATCCTTCTTCAATATGCCCTTCACCAACATCCAGTGTTTCCTTGATTGAATTAGCTCTCACACCAATATTTGCGTCTAGAGCCTTTGCATTGAGGGCTATCTGAAAACGGCTGTGGCGCTGAAGTTGCCTGTGAATGTGGAGCTGGTGGCATGTGAAACCCGCATGTGGAGCATTCGTTTGTGTGGGATGCTCTACCAGGTTCATTTCAGTCCTAGCCAAAGAAAGGGCACTAAGCATAGAGTGTGAAAACTGAGTTTCCTTGAGAGCTGCTTGGAAGCCTGATGGTGTGTGAAGTTAGTGAGCCAAATGGAGTTGTTCTCCCACAAGAACCACTCGGCTGATCCTTCTTCAATATGCCCTTCACCAACATGCAGTGTTTCCTTGATTGAATTAGCTCTCACACCAATATTTGCGTCTAGAGCCTTTGCATTGAGGGCTATCTGAAAACGGCTGTGGCGCTGAAGTTGCCTGTGAATGTGCAGCTGGTGGCATGTGAAACCCGCATGTGGAGCATTCGTTTGTGTGGGATGCTCTACCAGGTTCATTTCAGTCGTAGCCAAAGAAAGGGCACTAAGCATAGAGTGTGAAAACTGAGTTTCCTTGAGAGCTGCTTGGAAGCCTGATGGTGTGTGACGTTAGTGAGCCAAATGGAGTTGTTCTCCCACAAGAACCACTCGGCTGATCCTTCTTCAATATGCCCTTCACCAACATGCAGTGTTTCCTTGATTGAATTAGCTCTCACACCAATATTTGCGTCTAGAGCCTTTGCATTGAGGGCTATCTGAAAATGGCTGTGGCGCTGAAGTTGCCTGTGAATGTGGAGTTGGTGGCATGTGAAACCCGCATGTGGAGCATTCGTTTGTGTGGGATGCTCTACCAGGTTCATTTCGGTCCTAGGCACACAAAGAGCAGTAAGCATAGAGTGTGAAAACTGAGTTTCCTTGAGAGCTGCTTGGAAGCCTGATGGTGTGTGAAGTTAGTGAGCCAAATGGAGTTGTTCTCCCACAAGAACCACTCGGCTGATCCTTCTTCAATATGCCCTTCACCAACATGCAGTGTTTCCTTGATTGAATTAGCTCTCACACCAATATTTGCGTCTAGAACCTTTGCATTGAGGGCTATCTGAAAACGGCTGTGGCGCTGAAGTTGCCTGTGAATGTGGAGCTGGTGGCATGTGAAACCCGCATGTGGAGCATTCGTTTGTGTGGGATGCTCTACCAGGTTCATTTCAGTCGTAGCCAAAGAAAGGGCACTAAGCATAGAGTGTGAAAACTGAGTTTCCTTGAGAGCTGCTTGGAAGCCTGATGGTGTGTGACGTTAGTGAGCCAAATGGAGTTGTTCTCCCACAAGAACCACTCGGCTGATCCTTCTTCAATATGCCCTTCACCAACATGCAGTGTTTCCTTGATTGAATTAGCTCTCACACCAATATTTGCGTCTAGAGCCTTTGCATTGAGGGCTATCTGAAAACGGCTATAGTGCTGAAGTTGCCTGTGAATGTGGAGTTGGTGGCATGTGAAACCCGCATGTGGAGCATTTGTTTGTGTGGGATGCTCTACCAGGTTCATTTCACTCGTAGCCATACAAAGGGCACTAAGCATAGAGTGTGAAAACTGAGTTTCCTTGAGAGCTGCTTGGAAGCCTGATGGTGTGTGACGTTAGTGAGCCAAATGGAATTGTTCTCCCACAAGAACCACTCGGCTGATCCTTCTTCAATATGCCCTTCACCAACATGCAGTGTTTCCTTGATTGAATTAGCTCTCAAACCAATATTTGCGTCTAGAGCCTTTGCATTGAGGGCTATCTGAAAACGGCTGTGGCGCTGAAGTTGCCTGTGAATGTGGAGTTGGTGGCATGTGAAACCCGCATGTGGAGCATTCGTTTGTGTGGGATGCTCTACCAGGTTCATTTCAGTCCTAGCCAAAGAAAGGGCACTAAGCATAGAGTGTGAAAACTGAGTTTCCTTGAGAGCTGCTTGGAAGCCTGATGGTGTGTGAAGTTAGTGAGCCAAATGGAGTTGTTCTCCCACAAGAACCACTCGGCTGATCCTTCTTCAATATGCCCTTCACCAACATGCAGTGTTTCCTTGATTGAATTAGCTCTCACACCAATATTTGCGTCTAGAGCCTTTGCATTGAGGGCTATCTGAAAACACCTGTGGCGCTGAAGTTGCCTGAGAATGTGGAGTTGGTGGCATGTGAAACCCGCATGTGGAGCATTCGTTTGTGTGGGATGCTGACCAAACTTCATTTCAGTCGTAGCCAAAGAAAGGGCACTAAGCATAGAGTGTGAAAACTGAGTTTCCTTGAGAGCTGCTTGGAAGCCTGATGGTGTGTGAAGTTAGTGAGCCAAATGGAGTTGTTCTCCCACAAGAACCACTCGGCTGATCCTTCTTCAATATGCCCTTCACCAACATGCAGTGTTTCCTTGATTGAATTAGCTTTCACACCAATATTTGCGTCTAGAGCCTTTGCATTGAGGGCTATCTGAAAACGGCTGTGGCGCTGAAGTTGCCTGTGAATTTGGAGTTGGTGGCATGTGAAACCCGCATGTGGAGCATTCGTTTGTGTGGGATGCTGACCAAGCTTCATTTCAGTCCAAGGCACACAAAGAGCACTAAGCATAGAGTGTGAAAACTGAGTTTCCTTGAGAGCTGCTTGGAAGCCTGATGGTGTGTGAAGTTAGTGAGCCAAATGGAGTTGTTCTCCCACAAGAACCACTCGGCTGATTCTTCTTCAATATGCCCTTCACCAACATGCAGTGTTTCCTTGATTGAATTAGCTCTCACACCAATATTTGCGTCTAGAGCCTTTGCTTTGAGGGCTATCTGAAAACGGCTGTGGCGCTGAAGTTGCCTGTGAATGTGGAGTTGGTGGCATATGAAACCCGCATGTGGAGCATTCGTTTGTGTGGGATGCTCTACCAGGTTCATTCCTAGATAATGCACTCAAAGGGCACTAAGCATAGAGTGTGAAAACTGAGTTTCCTTGAGAGCTGCTTGGAAGCCTGATGGTGTGTGACGTTAGTGAGCCAAATGGAGTTGTTCTCCCACAAGAACCACTCGGCTGATCCTTCTTCAATATGCCCTTCACCAACATGCAGTGTTTCCTTGATTGAATTAGCTCTCACACCAATATTTGCGTCTAGAGCCTTTGCATTGAGGGCTATCTGAAAATGGCTGTGGCGCTGAAGTTGCCTGTGAATGTGGAGTTGGTGGCATGTGAAACCCGCATGTGGAGCATTCGTTTGTGTGGGATGCTGACCAAACTTCATTTCAGTCCTAGCCAAAGAAAGGGCACTAAGCATAGAGTGTGAAAACTGAGTTTCCTTGAGAGCTGCTTGGAAGCCTGATGGTGTGTGAAGTTAGTGAGCCAAATGGAGTTGTTCTCCCACAAGAACCACTCGGCTGATCCTTCTTCAATATGCCCTTCACCAACATGCAGTGTTTCCTTGATTGAATTAGCTCTCACACCAATATTTGCGTCTAGAGCCTTTGCATTGAGGGCTATCTGAAAACGACTGTGGCGCTGAAGTTGCCTGTGAATGTGGAGTTGGTGGCATGTGAAACCCGAATGTGGAGCATTCGTTTGTGTGGGATGCTCTACCAGGTTCATTTCGGTCATAGGCACACAAAGAGCAGTAAGCATAGAGTGTGAAAACTGAGTTTCCTTGAGAGCTGCTTGGAAGCCTGATGGTGTGTGAAGTTAGTGAGCCAAATGGAGTTGTTCTCCCACAAGAACCACTCGGCTGATCCTTCTTCAATATGCCCTTCACCAACATGCAGTGTTTCCTTGATTGAATTAGCTCTCACACCAATATTTGCGTCTAGAGCCTTTGCATTGAGGGCTATCTGAAAATGGCTGTGGCGCTGAAGTTGCCTGTGAATGTGGAGCTGGTGGCATGTGAAACCCGCATGTGGAGCATTCGTTTGTGTGGGATGCTCTACCAGGTTCATTTCAGTCGTAGCCAAAGAAAGGGCACTAAGCATAGAGTGTGAAAACTGAGTTTCCTTGAGAGCTGCTTGGAAGCCTGATGGTGTGTGAAGTTAGTGAGCCAAATGGAGTTGTTCTCCCACAAGAACCACTCGGCTGATTCTTCTTCAATATGCCCTTCACCAACATGCAGTGTTTCCTTGATTGAATTAGCTCTCACACCAATATTTGCGTCTAGAGCCTTTGCATTGAGGGCTATCTGAAAACGGCTGTGGTGCTGAAGTTGCCTGTGAATGTGGAGGTGGTGGCATGTGAAACCCGCGTGTGGAGCATTCGTTTGTGTGGGATGCTCTACCAGGTTCATTCCTAGATAATGCACTCAAAGGGCACTAAGCATAGAGTGTGAAAACTGAGTTTCCTTGAGAGCTGCTTGGAAGCCTGATGGTGTGTGACGTTAGTGAGCCAAATGGAGTTGTTCTCCCACAAGAACCACTCGGCTGATCCTTCTTCAATATGCCCTTCACCAACATGCAGTGTTTCCTTGATTGAATTAGCTCTCACACCAATATTTGCGTCTAGAGCCTTTGCATTGAGGGCTATCTGAAAATGGCTGTGGCGCTGAAGTTGCCTGTGAATGTGGAGTTGGTGGCATGTGAAACCCGCATGTGGAGCATTCGTTTGTGTGGGATGCTCTGCCAGGTTCATTTCAGTCGTAGCCAAAGAAAGGGCACTAAGCATAGAGTGTGAAAACTGAGTTTCCTTGAGAGCTGCTTGGAAGCCTGATGGTGTGTGAAGTTAGTGAGCCAAATGGAGTTGTTCTCCCACAAGAACCACTCGGCTGATCCTTCTTCAATATGCCCTTCACCAACATGCAGTGTTTCCTTGATTGAATTAGCTCTCACACCAATATTTGCGTCTAGAGCCTTTGCTTTGAGGACTATCTGATAACGGCTGTGGCGCTGAAGTTGCCTGTGAATGTGGAGTTGGTGGCATGTGAAACCCGCATGTGGAGCATTCGTTTGTGTGGGATGCTCTACCAGGTTCATTCCTAGATAATGCACTCAAAGGGCACTAAGCATAGAGTGTGAAAACTGAGTTTCCTTGAGAGCTGCTTGGAAGCCTGATGGTGTGTGACGTTAGTGAGCCAAATGGAGTTGTTCTCCCACAAGAACCACTCGGCTGATCCTTCTCCAATATGCTCTTCACCAACATGCAGTGTTTCCTTGATTGAATTAGCTCTCACACCAATATTTGCGTCTAGAGCCTTTGCATTGAGGGCTATCTGAAAATGGCTGTGGCGCTGAAGTTGCCTGAGAATGTGGAGTTGGTGGCATGTGAAACCCGCATGTGGAGCATTTGTTTGTGTGGGATGCTCTACCAGGTTCATTTCGGTCCTAGGCACACAAAGAGCAGTAAGCATAGAGTGTGAAAACTGAGTTTCCTTGAGAGCTGCTTGGAAGCCTGATGGTGTGTGAAGTTAGTGAGCCAAATGGAGTTGTTCTCCCACAAGAACCACTCGGCTGATCCTTCTTCAATATGCCCTTCACCAACATGCAGTGTTTCCTTGATTGAATTAGCTCTCACACCAATATTTGCGTCTAGAGCCTTTGCATTGAGGGCTATCTGAAAATGGCTGTGGCGCTGAAGTTGCCTGTGAATGTGGAGTTGGTGGCATGTGAAACCCGCATGTGGAGCATTCGTTTGTGTGGGATGCTCTACCAGGTTCATTTCAGTCGTAGCCAAAGAAAGGGCACTAAGCATAGAGTGTGAAAACTGAGTTTCCTTGAGAGCTGCTTGGAAGCCTGATGGTGTGTGAAGTTAGTGAGCCAAATGGAGTTGTTGTCCCACAAGAACCACTCGACTGATCCTTCTTCAATATGCCCTTCACCAACATGCAGTGTTTCCTTGATTGAATGAGCTCTCACACCAATATTTGCGTCTAGAGCCTTTGCTTTGAGGACTATCTGATAACGGCTGTGGCGCTGAAGTTGCCTGTGAATGTGGAGTTGGTGGCATGTGAAACCCGCATGTGGAGCATTCATTTGTGTGGGATGCTCTACCAGGTTCATTCCTAGATAATGCACTCAAAGGGCACTAAGCATAGAGTGTGAAAACTGAGTTTCCTTGAGAGCTGCTTGGAAGCCTGATGGTGTGTGACGTTAGTGAGCCAAATGGAGTTGTTCTCCCACAAGAACCACTCGGCTGATCCTTCTCCAATATGCTCTTCACCAACATGCAGTGTTTCCTTGATTGAATTAGCTCTCACACCAATATTTGCGTCTAGAGCCTTTGCATTGAGGGCTATCTGAAAATGGCTGTGGCGCTGAAGTTGCCTGAGAATGTGGAGTTGGTGGCATGTGAAACCCGCATGTGGAGCATTCGTTTGTGTGGGATGCTCTACCAGGTTCATTTCAGTCCTAGCCAAAGAAAGGGCACTAAGCATAGAGTGTGAAAACTGAGTTTCCTTGAGAGCTGCTTGGAAGCCTGATGGTGTGTGACGTTAGTGAGCCAAATGGAGTTGTTCTCCCACAAGAACCACTCGGCTGATCCTTCTTCAATATGCCCTTCACCAACATGCAGTGTTTCCTTGATTGAATTAGCTCTCACACCAATATTTGCGTCTAGAGCCTTTGCATTGAGGGCTATCTGAAAACGGCTGTGGCGCTGAAGTTGCCTGTGAATGTGGAGTTGGTGGCATGTGAAACCCGCATGTGGAGCATTCGTTTGTGTGGGATGCTCTACCAGGTTCATTTCGGTCCTAGGCACACAAAGAGCAGTAAGCATAGAGTGTGAAAACTGAGTTTCCTTGAGAGCTGCTTGGAAGCCTGATGGTGTGTGAAGTTAGTGAGCCAAATGGAGTTGTTCTCCCACAAGAACCACTCGGCTGATCCTTCTTCAATATGCCCTTCACCAACATGCAGTGTTTCCTTGATTGAATGAGCTCTCACACCAATATTTGCGTCTAGAGCCTTTGCATTGAGGGCTATCTGAAAACGGCTGTGGTGCTGAAGTTGCCTGTGAATGTGGAGGTGGTGGCATGTGAAACCCGCATGTGGAGCATTCGTTTGTGTGGGATGCTCTACCAGGTTCATTCCTAGATAATGCACTCAAAGGGCACTAAGCATAGAGTGTGAAAACTGAGTTTCCTTGAGAGCTGCTTGGAAGCCTGATGGTGTGTGACGTTAGTGAGCCAAATGGAGTTGTTCTCCCACAAGAACCACTCGGCTGATCCTTCTTCAATATGCCCTTCACCAACATGCAGTGTTTCCTTGATTGAATTAGCTCTCACACCAATATTTGCGTCTAGAGCCTTTGCATTGAGGGCTATCTGAAAATGGCTGTGGCGCTGAAGTTGCCTGTGAATGTGGAGTTGGTGGCATGTGAAACCCGCATGTGGAGCATTCGTTTGTGTGGGATGCTCTACCAGGTTCATTTCAGTCGTAGCCAAAGAAAGGGCACTAAGCATAGAGTGTGAAAACTGAGTTTCCTTGAGAGCTGCTTGGAAGCCTGATGGTGTGTGAAGTTAGTGAGCCAAATGGAGTTGTTCTCCCACAAGAACCACTCGGCTGATCCTTCTTCAATATGCCCTTCACCAACATGCAGTGTTTCCTTGATTGAATGAGCTCTCACACCAATATTTGCGTCTAGAGCCTTTGCTTTGAGGACTATCTGATAACGGCTGTGGCGCTGAAGTTGCCTGTGAATGTGGAGTTGGTGGCATGTGAAACCCGCATGTGGAGCATTCGTTTGTGTGGGATGCTCTACCAGGTTCATTCCTAGATAATGCACTCAAAGGGCACTAAGCATAGAGTGTGAAAACTGAGTTTCCTTGAGAGCTGCTTGGAAGCCTGATGGTGTGTGACGTTAGTGAGCCAAATGGAGTTGTTCTCCCACAAGAACCACTCGGCTGATCCTTCTCCAATATGCTCTTCACCAACATGCAGTGTTTCCTTGATTGAATTAGCTCTCACACCAATATTTGCGTCTAGAGCCTTTGCATTGAGGGCTATCTGAAAATGGCTGTGGCGCTGAAGTTGCCTGAGAATGTGGAGTTGGTGGCATGTGAAACCCGCATGTGGAGCATTCGTTTGTGTGGGATGCTCTACCAGGTTCATTTCAGTCCTAGCCAAAGAAAGGGCACTAAGCATAGAGTGTGAAAACTGAGTTTCCTTGAGAGCTGCTTGGAAGCCTGATGGTGTGTGACGTTAGTGAGCCAAATGGAGTTGTTCTCCCACAAGAACCACTCGGCTGATCCTTCTTCAATATGCCCTTCACCAACATGCAGTGTTTCCTTGATTGAATTAGCTCTCACACCAATATTTGCGTCTAGAGCCTTTGCATTGAGGGCTATCTGAAAACGGCTGTGGCGCTGAAGTTGCCTGTGAATGTGGAGTTGGTGGCATGTGAAACCCGCATGTGGAGCATTCGTTTGTGTGGGATGCTCTACCAGGTTCATTTCGGTCATAGGCACACAAAGAGCAGTAAGCATAGAGTGTGAAAACTGAGTTTCCTTGAGAGCTGCTTGGAAGCCTGATGGTGTGTGAAGTTAGTGAGCCAAATGGAGTTGTTCTCCCACAAGAACCACTCGGCTGATCCTTCTTCAATATGCCCTTCACCAACATGCAGTGTTTCCTTGATTGAATTAGCTCTCACACCAATATTTGCGTCTAGAGCCTTTGCATTGAGGGCTATCTGAAAATGGCTGTGGCGCTGAAGTTGCCTGTGAATGTGGAGTTGGTGGCATGTGAAACCCGCATGTGGAGCATTCGTTTGTGTGGGATGCTCTACCAGGTTCATTCCTAGATAATGCACTCAAAGGGCACTAAGCATAGAGTGTGAAAACTGAGTTTCCTTGAGAGCTGCTTGGAAGCCTGATGGTGTGTGACGTTAGTGAGCCAAATGGAGTTGTTCTCCCACAAGAACCACTCGGCTGATCCTTCTCCAATATGCCCTTCACCAACATGCAGTGTTTCCTTGATTGAATTAGCTCTCACACCAATATTTGCGTCTAGAGCCTTTGCATTGAGGGCTATCTGAAAATGGCTGTGGCGCTGAAGTTGCCTGTGAATGTGGAGTTGGTGGCATGTGAAACCCGCATGTGGAGCATTCGTTTGTGTGGGATGCTCTACCAGGTTCATTTCAGTCCTAGCCAAAGAAAGGGCACTAAGCATAGAGTGTGAAAACTGAGTTTCCTTGAGAGCTGCTTGGAAGCCTGATGGTGTGTGACGTTAGTGAGCCAAATGGAGTTGTTCTCCCACAAGAACCACTCGGCTGATCCTTCTTCAATATGCCCTTCACCAACATGCAGTGTTTCCTTGATTGAATTAGCTCTCACACCAATATTTGCGTCTAGAGCCTTTGCATTGAGGGCTATCTGAAAACGGCTGTGGCGCTGAAGTTGCCTGTGAATGTGGAGTTGGTGGCATGTGAAACCCGCATGTGGAGCATTCGTTTGTGTGGGATGCTCTACCAGGTTCATTTCAGTCCTAGCCATACAAAGGGCACTAAGCATAGAGTGTGAAAACTGAGTTTCCTTGAGAGCTGCTTGGAAGCCTGATGGTGTGTGAAGTTAGTGAGCCAAATGGAGTTGTTCTCCCACAAGAACCACTCGGCTGATCCTTCTCCAATATGCCCTTCACCAACATGCAGTGTTTCCTTGATTGAATTAGCTCTCACACCAATATTTGCGTCTAGAGCCTTTGCATTGAGGGCTATCTGAAAACGGCTGTGGCGCTGAAGTTGCCTGAGAATGTGGAGTTGGTGGCATGTGAAACCCGCATGTGGAGCATTCGTTTGTGTGGGATGCTCTACCAGGTTCATTCCTAGATAATGCACTCAAACGGCACTAAGCATAGAGTGTGAAAACTGAGTTTCCTTGAGAGCTGCTTGGAAGCCTGATGGTGTGTGACGTTAGTGAGCCAAATGGAGTTGTTCTCCCACAAGAACCACTCGGCTGATCCTTCTTCAATATGCCCTTCACCAACATGCAGTGTTTCCTTGATTGAATTAGCTCTCACACCAATATTTGCGTCTAGAGCCTTTGCATTGAGGGCTATCTGAAAATGGCTGTGGCGCTGAAGTTGCCTGTGAATGTGGAGTTGGTGGCATGTGAAACCCGCATGTGGAGCATTCGTTTGTGTGGGATGCTCTACCAGGTTCATTCCTAGATAATGCACTCAAAGGGCACTAAGCATAGAGTGTGAAAACTGAGTTTCCTTGAGAGCTGCTTGGAAGCCTGATGGTGTGTGACGTTAGTGAGCCAAATGGAGTTGTTCTCCCACAAGAACCACTCGGCTGATCCTTCTCCAATATGCCCTTCACCAACATGCAGTGTTTCCTTGATTGAATTAGCTCTCACACCAATATTTGCGTCTAGAGCCTTTGCATTGAGGGCTATCTGAAAATGGCTGTGGCGCTGAAGTTGCCTGAGAATGTGGAGTTGGTGGCATGTGAAACCCGCATGTGGAGCATTCGTTTGTGTGGGATGCTCTACCAGGTTCATTTCAGTCGTAGCCAAAGAAAGGGCACTTAGCATAGAGTGTGAAAACTGAGTTTCCTTGAGAGCTGCTTGGAAGCCTGATGGTGTGTGACGTTAGTGAGCCAAATGGAGTTGTTCTCCCACAAGAACCACTCGGCTGATCCTTCTTCAATATGCCCTTCACCAACATGCAGTGTTTCCTTGATTGAATTAGCTCTCACACCAATATTTGCGTCTAGAGCCTTTGCATTGAGGGCTATCTGAAAACGGCTGTGGCGCTGAAGTTGCCTGAGAATGTGGAGTTGGTTGCATGTGAAACCCGCATGTGGAGCATTCGTTTGTGTGGGATGCTCTACCAGGTTCATTTCAGTCCTAGCCAAAGAAAGGGCACTAAGCATAGAGTGTGAAAACTGAGTTTCCTTGAGAGCTGCTTGGAAGCCTGATGGTGTGTGACGTTAGTGAGCCAAATGGAGTTGTTCTCCCACAAGAACCACTCGGCTGATCCTTCTTCAATATGCCCTTCACCAACATGCAGTGTTTCCTTGATTGAATTAGCTCTCACACCAATATTTGCGTCTAGAGCCTTTGCATTGAGGGCTATCTGAAAATGGCTGTGGCGCTGAAGTTGCCTGTGAATGTGGAGTTGGTGGCATGTGAAACCCGCATGTGGAGCATTCGTTTGTGTGGCATGCTGACCAAGCTTAATTTCAGTCCTAGGCACACAAAGAGCACTAAGCATAGAGTGTGAAAACTGAGTTTCCTTGAGAGCTGCTTGGAAGCCTGATGGTGTGTGAAGTTAGTGAGCCAAATGCAGTTGTTCTCCCACAAGAACCACTCGGCTGATTCTTCTTCAATATGTCCTTCACCAACATGCAGTGTTTCCTTGATTGAATTAGCTCTCACACCAATATTTGCGTCTAGAGCCTTTGCTTTGAGGGCTATCTGAAAACAGCTGTGGCGCTGAAGTTGCCTGTGAATGTGGAGTTGGTGGCATGTGAAACCCGCATGTGGAGCATTCGTTTGTGTGGGATGCTCTACCAGGTTCATTCCTAGATAATGCACTCAAAGGGCACTAAGCATAGAGTGTGAAAACTGAGTTTCCTTGAGAGCTGCTTGGAAGCCTGATGGTGTGTGACGTTAGTGAGCCAAATGGAGTTGTTCTCCCACAAGAACCACTCGGCTGATCCTTCTTCAATATGCCCTTCACCAACATGCAGTGTTTCCTTGATTGAATTAGCTCTCACACCAATATTTGCGTCTAGAGCCTTTGCATTGAGGGCTATCTGAAAACGGCTGTGGCGCTGAAGTTGCCTGAGAATGTGGAGTTGGTGGCATGTGAAACCCGCATGTGGAGCATTCGTTTGTGTGGGATGCTCTACCAGGTTCATTTCAGTCCTAGCCAAAGAAAGGGCACTAAGCATAGAGTGTGAAAACTGAGTTTCCTTGAGAGCTGCTTGGAAGCCTGATGGTGTGTGACGTTAGTGAGCCAAATGGAGTTGTTCTCCCACAAGAACCACTCGGCTGATCCTTCTTCAATATGCCCTTCACCAACATGCAGTGTTTCCTTGATTGAATTAGCTCTCACACCAATATTTGCGTCTAGAGCCTTTGCATTGAGGGCTATCTGAAAACGGCTGTGGCGCTGAAGTTGCCTGTGAATGTGGAGTTGGTGGCATGTGAAACCCGCATGTGGAGCATTCGTTTGTGTGGGATGCTGACAAAGCTTCATTTCAGTCCTAGGCACACAAATAGCACTAAGCATAGTTGTGAAAACTGAGTTTCCTTGAGAGCTGCTTGGAAGCCTGATGGTGTGTGACGTTAGTGAGCCAAATGGAGTTGTTCTCCCACAAGAACCACTCGGCTGATCCTTCTTCAATATGCCCTTCACCAACATGCAGTGTTTCCTTGATTGAATTAGCTCTCACACCAATATTTGCGTCTAGAGCCTTTGCATTGAGGGCTATCTGAAAACGGCTATAGTGCTGAAGTTGCCTGTGAATGTGGAGTTGGTGGCATGTGAAACCCGCATGTGGAGCATTCGTTTGTGTGGGATGCTCTACCAGGTTCATTTCAGTCCTAGCCAAAGAAAGGGCACTAAGCATAGAGTGTGAAAACTGAGTTTCCTTGAGAGCTGCTTGGAAGCCTGATGGTGTGTGACGTTAGTGAGCCAAATGGAGTTGTTCTCCCACAAGAACCACTCGGCTGATCCTTCTTCAATATGCCCTTCACCAACATGCAGTGTTTCCTTGATTGAATTAGCTCTCACACCAATATTTGCGTCTAGAGCCTTTGCATTGAGGGCTATCTGAAAACGGCTGTGGCGCTGAAGTTGCCTGTGAATGTGGAGTTGGTGGCATGTGAAACCCGCATGTGGAGCATTCGTTTGTGTGGCATGCTGACCAAGCTTCATTTCAGTCCGAGGCACACAAAGGGCACTAAGCATAGAGTGTGAAAACTGAGTTTCCTTGAGAGCTGCTTGGAAGCCTGATGGTGTGTGAAGTTAGTGAGCCAAATGGAGTTGTTCTCCCACAAGATCCACTCGGCTGATTCTTCTTCAATATGCCCTTCACCAACATGCAGTGTTTCCTTGATTGAATTAGCTCTCACACCAATATTTGCGTCTAGAGCCTTTGCTTTGAGGGCTATCTGAAAACAGCTGTGGCGCTGAAGTTGCCTGTGAATGTGGAGTTGGTGGCATGTGAAACCCGCATGTGGAGCATTCGTTTGTGTGGGATGCTCTACCAGGTTCACTCCTAGATAATGCACTCAAAGGGCACTAAGCATAGAGTGTGAAAACTGAGTTTCCTTGAGAGCTGCTTGGAAGCCTGATGGTGTGTGACGTTAGTGAGCCAAATGGAGTTGTTCTCCCACAAGAACCACTCGGCTGATCCTTCTTCAATATGCCCTTCACCAACATGCAGTGTTTCCTTGATTGAATTAGCTCTCACACCAATATTTGCGTCTAGAGCCTTTGCATTGAGGGCTATCTGAAAACGGCTGTGGCGCTGAAGTTGCCTGTGAATGTGGAGTTGGTGGCATGTGAAACCCGCATGTGGAGCATTCGTTTGTGTGGGATGCTGACAAAGCTTCATTTCAGTCCTAGGCACACAAATAGCACTAAGCATAGAGTGTGAAAACTGAGTTTCCTTGAGAGCTGCTTGGAAGCCTGATGGTGTGTGACGTTAGTGAGCCAAATGGAGTTGTTCTCCCACAAGAACCACTCGGCTGATCCTTCTTCAATATGCCCTTCACCAACATGCAGTGTTTCCTTGATTGAATTAGCTCTCACACCAATATTTGCGTCTAGAGCCTTTGCATTGAGGGCTATCTGAAAACGGCTATTGTGCTGAAGTTGCCTGTGAATGTGGAGTTGGTGGCATGTGAAACCCGCATGTGGAGCATTTGTTTGTGTGGGATGCTCTACCAGGTTCATTTCAGTCCTAGCCATACAAAGGGCACTAAGCATAGAGTGTGAAAACTGAGTTTCCTTGAGAGCTGCTTGGAAGCCTGATGGTGTGTGAAGTTAGTGAGCCAAATGGAGTTGTTCTCCCACAAGAACCACTCGGCTGATCCTTCTTCAATATGCCCTTCACCAACATGCAGTGTTTCCTTGATTGAATTAGCTCTCACACCAATATTTGCGTCTAGAGCCTTTGCATTGAGGGCTATCTGAAAACGGCTGTGGCGCTGAAGTTGCCTGAGAATGTGGAGTTGGTGGCATGTGAAACCCGCATGTGGAGCATTCGTTTGTGTGGGATGCTCTACCAGGTTCATTTCAGTCCTAGCCAAAGAAAGGGCACTAAGCATAGAGTGTGAAAACTGAGTTTCCTTGAGAGCTGCTTGGAAGCCTGATGGTGTGAGACGTTAGTGAGCCAAATGGAGTTGTTCTCCCACAAGAACCACTCGGCTGATCCTTCTTCAATATGCCCTTCACCAACATGCAGTGTTTCCTTGATTGAATTAGCTCTCGCACCAATATTTGCGTCTAGAGCCTTTGCATTGAGGGCTATCTGAAAACGGCTGTGGCGCTGAAGTTGCCTGAGAATGTGGAGTTGGTGGCATGTGAAACCCGCATGTGGAGCATTCGTTTGTGTGGCATGCTGACCAAGCTTAATTTCAGTCCTAGGCACACAAAGAGCACTAAGCATAGAGTGTGAAAACTGAGTTTCCTTGAGAGCTGCTTGGAAGCCTGATGGTGTGTGAAGTTAGTGAGCCAAATGGAGTTGTTCTCCCACAAGAACCACTCGGCTGATCCTTCTTCAATATGCCCTTCACCAACATGCAGTGTTTCCTTGATTGAATTAGCTCTCACACCAATATTTGCGTCTAGAGCCTTTGCTTTGAGGGCTATCTGAAAACAGCTGTGGCGCTGAAGTTGCCTGTGAATGTGGAGTTGGTGGCATGTGAAACCCGCATGTGGAGCATTCGTTTGTGTGGGATGCTCTACCAGGTTCATTCCTAGATAATGCACTCAAAGGGCACTAAGCATAGAGTGTGAAAACTGAGTTTCCCTTGAGAGCTGCTTGGAAGCCTGATGGTGTGTGACGTTAGTGAGCCAAATGGAGTTGTTCTCCCACAAGAACCACTCGGCTGATCCTTCTTCAATATGCCCTTCACCAACATGCAGTGTTTCCTTGATTGAATTAGCTCTCACACCAATATTTGCGTCTAGAGCCTTTGCATTGAGGGCTATCTGAAAACGGCTGTGGCGCTGAAGTTGCCTGTGAATGTGGAGTTGGTGGCATGTGAAACCCGCATGTGGAGCATTCGTTTGTGTGGGATGCTGAGAAAGCTTCATTTCAGTCCTAGGCACACAAATAGCACTAAGCATAGAGTGTGAAAACTGAGTTTCCTTGAGAGCTGCTTGGAAGCCTGATGGTGTGTGACGTTAGTGAGCCAAATGGAGTTGTTCTCCCACAAGAACCACTCGGCTGATCCTTCTTCAATATGCCCTTCACCAACATGCAGTGTTTCCTTGATTGAATTAGCTCTCACACCAATATTTGCGTCTAGAGCCTTTGCATTGAGGGCTATCTGAAAACGGCTATAGTGCTGAAGTTGCCTGTGAATGTGGAGTTGGTGGCATGTGAAACCCGCATCTGGAGCATTTGTTTGTGTGGGATGCTCTACCAGGTTCATTTCAGTCGTAGCCATACAGAGGGCACTAAGCATAGAGTGTGAAAACTGAGTTTCCTTGAGAGCTGCTTGGAAGCCTGATGGTGTGTGACGTTAGTGAGCCAAATGGAGTTGTTCTCCCACAAGAACCACTCGGCTGATCCTTCTTCAATATGCCCTTCACCAACATGCAGTGTTTCCTTGATTGAATTAGCTCTCACACCAATATTTGCGTCTAGAGCCTTTGCATTGAGGGCTATCTGAAAACGGCTGTGGCGCTGAAGTTTCCTGAGAATGTGGAGTTGGTGGCATGTGAAACCCGCATGTGGAGCATTCGTTTGTGTGGGATGCTCTACCAGGTTCATTTCAGTCCTAGCCAAAGAAAGGGCACTAAGCATAGAGTGTGAAAACTGAGTTTCCTTGAGAGCTGCTTGGAAGCCTGATGGTGTGTGACGTTAGTGAGCCAAATGGAGTTGTTCTCCCACAAGAACCACTCGGCTGATACTTCTTCAATATGCCCTTCACCAACATGCAGTGTTTCCTTGATTGAATTAGCTCTGCACACCAATATTTGCGTCTAGAGCCTTTGCATTGAGGGCTATCTGAAAACGGCTGTGGCGCTGAAGTTGCCTGAGAATGTGGAGTTGGTGGCATGTGAAACCCGCATGTGGAGCATTCGTTTGTGTGGGATGCTCTACCAGGTTCATTTCAGTCCTAGCCAAAGAAAGGGCACTAAGCATAGAGTGTGAAAACTGAGTTTCCTTGAGAGCTGCTTGGAAGCCTGATGGTGTGTGAAGTTAGTGAGCCAAATGGAGTTGTTCTCCCACAAGAACCACTCTGCTGATCCTTCTCCAATATGCCCTTCACCAACATGCAGTGTTTCCTTGATTGAATTAGCTCTCACACCAATATTTGCGTCTAGAGCGTTTGCTTTGAGGACTATCTGAAAACGGCTGTGGCGCTGAAGTTGCCTGTGAATGTGGAGTTGGTGGCATGTGAAACCCGCATGTGGAGCATTCGTTTGTGTGGGATGCTCTACCAGGTTCATTCCTAGATAATGCACTCAAAGGGCACTAAGCATAGAGTGTGAAAACTGAGTTTCCTTGAGAGCTGCTTGGAAACCTGATGGTGTGTGAAGTTAGTGAGCCAAATGGAGTTGTTCTCCCACAAGAACCACTCTGCTGTCCTTCTCCAATATGCCCTTCACCAACATGCAGTGTTTCCTTGATTGAATTAGCTCTCACACCAATATTTGCGTTTAGAGCCTTTGCATTGAGGGCTATCTGAAAACGGCTGTGGCGCTGAAGTTGCCTGAGAATGTGGAGTTGGTGGCATGTGAAACCCGCATGTGGAGCATTCGTTTGTGTGGGATGCTCTACCAGGTTCATTCCTAGATAATGCACTCAAAGGGCACTAAGCATAGAGTGTGAAAACTGAGTTTCCTTGAGAGCTGCTTGGAAGCCTGATGGTGTGTGACGTTAGTGAGCCAAATGGAGTTGTTTTCCCACAAGAACCACTCTGCTGATCCTTCTTCAATATGCCCTTCACCAACATGCAGTGTTTCCTTGATTGAATTAGCTCTCACACCAATATTTGCGTTTAGAGCCTTTGCATTGAGGGCTATCTGAAAACGGCTGTGGCGCTGAAGTTGCCTGTGAATGTGGAGTTGGTGGCATGTGAAACCCGCATGTGGAGCATTCGTTTGTGTGGGATGCTGACCAAGCTTCATTTCAGTCCTAGGCACACAAATAGCACTAAGCATAGAGTGTGAAAACTGAGTTTCCTTGAGAGCTGCTTGGAAGCCTGATGGTGTGTGACGTTAGTGAGCCAAATGGAGTTGTTCTCCCACAAGAACCACTCGGCTGATCCTTCTTCAATATGCCCTTCACCAACATGCAGTGTTTCCTTGATTGAATTAGCTCTCACACCAATATTTGCGTCTAGAGCCTTTGCATTGAGGGCTATCTGAAAACGGCTATAGTGCTGAAGTTGCCTGTGAATGTGGAGTTGGTGGCATGTGAAACCCGCATGTGGAGCATTCGTTTGTGTGGGATGCTCTACCAGGTTCATTTCAGTCGTAGCCATACAGAGGGCACTAAGCATAGAGTGTGAAAACTGAGTTTCCTTGAGAGCTGCTTGGAAGCCTGATGGTGTGTGACGTTAGTGAGCCAAATGGAGTTGTTCTCCCACAAGAACCACTCGGCTGATCCTTCTTCAATATGCCCTTCACCAACATGCAGTGTTTCCTTGATTGAATTAGCTCTCACACCAATATTTGCGTCTAGAGCCTTTGCATTGAGGGCTATCTGAAAACGGCTGTGGCGCTGAAGTTTCCTGAGAATGTGGAGTTGGTGGCATGTGAAACCCGCATGTGGAGCATTCGTTTGTGTGGGATGCTCTACCAGGTTCATTTCAGTCCTAGCCAAAGAAAGGGCACTAAGCATAGAGTGTGAAAACTGAGTTTCCTTGAGAGCTGCTTGGAAGCCTGATGGTGTGTGACGTTAGTGAGCCAAATGGAGTTGTTCTCCCACAAGAACCACTCGGCTGATCCTTCTTCAATATGCCCTTCACCAACATGCAGTGTTTCCTTGATTGAATTAGCTCTCACACCAATATTTGCGTCTAGAGCCTTTGCATTGAGGGCTATCTGAAAACGGCTGTGGCGCTGAAGTTGCCTGAGAATGTGGAGTTGGTGGCATGTGAAACCCGCATGTGGAGCATTCGTTTGTGTGGGATGCTCTACCAGGTTCATTTCAGTCCTAGCCAAAGAAAGGGCACTAAGCATAGAGTGTGAAAACTGAGTTTCCTTGAGAGCTGCTTGGAAGCCTGATGGTGTGTGAAGTTAGTGAGCCAAATGGAGTTGTTCTCCCACAAGAACCACTCGGCTGATCCTTCTTCAATATGCCCTTCACCAACATGCAGTGTTTCCTTGATTGAATTAGCTCTCACACCAATATTTGCGTCTAGAGCGTTTGCTTTGAGGACTATCTGAAAACGGCTGTGGCGCTGAAGTTGCCTGTGAATGTGGAGTTGGTGGCATGTGAAACCCGCATGTGGAGCATTCGTTTGTGTGGGATGCTCTACCAGGTTCATTCCTAGATAATGCACTCAAAGGGCACTAAGCATAGAGTGTGAAAACTGAGTTTCCTTGAGAGCTGCTTGGAAACCTGATGGTGTGTGAAGTTAGTGAGCCAAATGGAGTTGTTCTCCCACAAGAACCACTCGGCTGATCCTTCTCCAATATGCCCTTCACCAACATGCAGTGTTTCCTTGATTGAATTAGCTCTCACACCAATATTTGCGTTTAGAGCCTTTGCATTGAGGGCTATCTGAAAACGGCTGTGGCGCTGAAGTTGCCTGAGAATGTGGAGTTGGTGGCATGTGAAACCCGCATGTGGAGCATTCGTTTGTGTGGGATGCTCTACCAGGTTCATTCCTAGATAATGCACTCAAAGGGCACTAAGCATAGAGTGTGAAAACTGAGTTTCCTTGAGAGCTGCTTGGAAGCCTGATGGTGTGTGACGTTAGTGAGCCAAATGGAGTTGTTCTCCCACAAGAACCACTCTGCTGATCCTTCTTCAATATGCCCTTCACCAACATGCAGTGTTTCCTTGATTGAATTAGCTCTCACACCAATATTTGCGTTTAGAGCCTTTGCATTGAGGGCTATCTGAAAACGGCTGTGGCGCTGAAGTTGCCTGTGAATGTGGAGTTGGTGGCATGTGAAACCCGCATGTGGAGCATTCGTTTGTGTGGGATGCTGACCAAGCTTCATTTCAGTCCTAGGCACACAAATAGCACTAAGCATAGAGTGTGAAAACTGAGTTTCCTTGAGAGCTGCTTGGAAGCCTGATGGTGTGTGACGTTAGTGAGCCAAATGGAGTTGTTCTCCCACAAGAACCACTCGGCTGATCCTTCTTAAATATGCCCTTCACCAACATGCAGTGTTTCCTTGATTGAATTAGCTCTCACACCAATATTTGCGTCTAGAGCCTTTGCATTGAGGGCTATCTGAAAACGGCTACAGTGCTGAAGTTGCCTGTGAATGTGGAGTTGGTGGCATGTGAAACCCGCATGTGGAGCATTCGTTTGTGTGGGATGCTCTACCAGGTTCATTTCAGTCCTAGCCATACAAAGGGCACTAAGCATAGAGTGTGAAAACTGAGTTTCCTTGAGAGCTGCTTGGAAGCCTG
>NW_026700069.1:0-77458 GCF_030435755.1 Ochotona princeps
CATTCACAGGCAATTTCAGCGCCACAGCCGTTTTCAGATAGCCCTCAATGCAAAGGCTCTAGACGCAAATGTTGGTGTGAGAGCTAATTCAATCAAGGAAACACTGCATGTTGGTGAAGCGCATATTGAAGAAGGATCAGCCGAGTGGTTCTTGTGGGAGAACAACTCCATTTGGCTCACTAACTTCACACACCATCAGGCTTCCAAGCAGCTCTCAAGGAAACTCAGTTTTCACACTCTATGCTTAGTGCCCTTTGAGTGCATTATCTAGGAATGAACCTGGTAGAGCATCCCACACAAACGAATGCTCCACATGCGGGTTTCACATGCCACCAACTCCACATTCACAGGCAACTTCAGTGCCACAGCCGTTTTCAGATAGCCCTCAATGCAAAGGCTCTAGACGCAAATATTGGTGTGAGAGCTAATTCAATCAAGGAAACACTGCATGTTGGTGAAGGGCATATTGAAGAAGGATCAGCCGAGTGGTTCTTGTGGGAGAACAACTCCATTTGGCTCACTAACTTCACACACCATCAGGCTTCCAAGCAGCTCTCAAGGAAACTCAGTTTTCACACTCTATGCTTAGTGGTCTTTGTGTGCCTAGGACTGAAATGAAGCTTGGTGAGCATCCCACACAAACGAATGCTCCACATGCGGGTTTCACATGCCACCAAATCCACATTCACAGGCAACTTCAGCGCCACAGCCGTTTCAGATAGCCCTCAATGCAAAGGCTCTAGATGCAAATATTGGTGTGAGAGCTAATTCAATCAAGGAAACACTGCATGTTGGTGAAGGGCATATTGAAGAAGGATCAGCCGAATGGTTCTTGTGGAGAACAACTCCATTTGGCTCACTAACTTCACACACCATCAGGCTTCCAAGCAGCTCTCAAGGAAACTCAGTTTTCACACTCTATGTTTAGTGCCCTTTGAGTGCATTATCTAGGAATGAACCTGGTAGAGCATCCCACACAAACGAATGCTCCACATGCGGGTTTCACATGCCACCAACTCCACATTCACAGGCAATTTCAGCGCCACAGCCGTTTTCAGATAGCCCTCAATGCAAAGGCTCTAGACGCAAATATTGGTGTGAGAGCTAATTCAATCAAGGAAACACTGCATGTTGGTGAAGGGCATATTGAAGAAGGATCAGCCGAGTGGTTCTTGTGGGAGAACAACTCCATTTGGCTCACTAACTTCACACACCATCAGGCTTCCAAGCAGCTCTCAAGGAAACTCAGTTTTCACACTCTATTCTTAGTGCCCTTTAAGTGCCTAGGACTGAAATGAAGCTTGCTGAGCATCCCACATAAACGAATGCTCCACTTGCGGGTTTCACATGCCACCAACTCCACATTCACAGGCAACTTCAGCGCCACAGCCGTTTTCAGATAGCCCTCAATGCAAAGGCTCTAGACGCAAATATTGGTGTGAGAGCTAATTCAATCAAGGAAACACTGCATGTTGGTGAAGGGCATATTGAAGAAGGATCAGCCGAGTGGTTGTTGTGGGAGAACAACTCCATTTGGCTCACTAACTTCACACACCATCAGGCTTCCAAGCAGCTCTCAAGGAAACTCAGTTTTCACACTCTATGCTTAGTGCCCTTTGAGTGCCTAGGACTGAAATGAAGCTTGAAGAGCATCCCACACAAACGAATGCTCCACATGCGGGTTTCTCATGACACCAACTCCACATTCACAGGCAATTTCAGCGCCACAGCCTTTTTCAGATAGCCCTCAATGCAAAGGCTCTAGACGCAAATATTGGTGTGAGAGCTAATTCAATCAAGGAAACACTGCGTGTTGGTGAAGGGCATATTGAAGAAGGATCAGCCGAGTGGTTCTTGTGGGAGAACAACTCCATTTGGCTCACTAACTTCACACACCATCAGGCTTCCAAGCAGCTCTCAAGGAAACTCAGTTTTCACACTCTATGTTTAGTGCCCTTTGAATGCATTATCTAGGAATGAACCTGGTAGAGCATCCCACACAAACGAATGTTCCACATGCGGGTTTCACATGCCACCAATTCCACATTCACAGGCAACTTCAGCGCCACAGCCGTTTTCAGATAGCCCTCAATGCAAAGGCTCTAGACGCAAATATTGGTGTGAGAGCTAATTCAATCAAGGAAACACTGCATGTTGCTGAAGGGCATATTGAAGAAGGATCAGCCGAGTGGTTCTTGTGGGAGAACAACTCCATTTGGCTCACTAACTTCACACACCATCAGGCTTCCAAGCAGCTCTCAAGGAAACTCAGTTTTCACACTCTGTGCTTAGTGCCCTTTGAGTGCCTAGAACTGAAATGAAGCTTGGAGAGCATCCCACACAAACGAATGCTCCACATGCGGGTTTCACATGACACCAACTCCACATTCACAGGCAATTTCAGCGCCACAGCCGTTTTCAGATAGCCCTCAATGCAAAGCCTCTAGACGCAAATATTGGTGTGAGAGCTAATTCAATCAAGGAAACACTGCATGTTGGTGAAGGGCATATTGAAGAAGGATCAGCCGAGTGGTTCTTGTGGAGAACAACTCCATTTGGCTCACTAACTTCACACACCATCAGGCTTCCAAGCAGCTCTCAAGGAAACTCAGTTTCACACTCTATGCTTAGTGCTCTTTGTGTGCCTAGGACTGAAATGATGCTTGGTGAGCATCCTACACAAACGAATGCTCCACATGCGGGTTTCACATGCCACCAACTCCACATTCACAGGCAACTTCAGCGCCACAGCCGTTTTCAGATAGCCCTCAATGCAAAGGCTCTAGACGCCAATATTGGTGTGAGAGCTAATTCAATCAAGGAAACACTGCATGTTGGTGAAGGGCATATTGAAGAAGGATCAGCCGAGTGGTTCTTGTGGAGAACAACTCCATTTGGCTCACTAACTTCACACACCATCAGGCTTCCAAGCAGCTCTCAAGGAAACTCAGTTTTCACACTCTATGCTTAGTGCCCTTTGAGTGCATTATCTAGGAATGAACAAGGTAGAACATCCCACACAAACGAATGCTCCACATGCGGGTTTCACATGCCACCAACTCCACATTCACAGGCAACTTCAGCTCCACAGCCGTTTTCAGATAGCCCTCAATGCAAAGGCTCTAGACGCAAATATTGGTGTGAGAGCTAATTCAATCAAGGAAACACTGCATGTTGGTGAAGGGCATATTGAAGAAGGATCAGCCGAGTGGTTCTTGTGGGAGAACAACTCCATTTGGCTCACTAACTTCACACACCATCAGGCTTCCAAGCAGCTCTCAAGGAAACTCAGTTTTCACACTCTATGCTTAGTGCCCTTTGAGTGCATTATCTAGGAATGAACCTGATAGAACATCCCACACAAACGAATGCTCCACATGCGGGTTTCACGTGCCACCAACTCCACATTCACAGGCAACTTCAGCGCCACAGCCGTTTTCAGATAGCCCTCAATGCAAAGGCTCTAGACGCAAATATTGGTGTGAGAGCTAATTCAATCAAGGAAACACTGCATGTTGGTGAAGGGCATATTGAAGAAGGATCAGCCGAGTGGTTCTTGTGGGAGAACAACTCCATTTGGCTCACTAACTTCACACACCATCAGGCTTCCAAGCAGCTCTCAAGGAAACTCAGTTTTCACACTCTATGCTTAGTGCCCTTTGAGTGCATTATCTAGGAATGAACAAGATAGAACATCCCATACAAACGAATGCTCCACATGCGGGTTTCACATGCCACCAACTCCATATTCACAGGCAACTTCAGCGCCACAGCCGTTTTCAGATAGCCCTCAATGCAAAGGCTCTAGACGCAAATATTGGTGTGAGAGCTAATTCAATCAAGGAAACACTGCATGTTGGTGAAGGGCATATTGAAGAAGGATCAGCCGAGTGGTTCTTGTGGGAGAACAACTCCATTTGGCTCACTAACTTCACACACCATCAGGCTTCCAAGCAGCTCTCAAGGAAATTCAGTTTTCACACTCTATGCTTAGTGCTCTTTGAGTGCCTAGGACTGAAATGAACCTTGGAGAGCATCCCACACAAACGAATGCTCCACATGCGGGTTACATATGCCACCAACTCCACATTCACAGGCAACTTCAGCGCCACAGCCGTTTTCAGATAGCCCTCAATGCAAAGGCTCTAGACGCAAATATTGGTGTGAGAGCTAATTCAATCAAGGAAACACTGCATGTTGGTGAAGAGCATATTGAAGAAGGATCAGCCGAGTGGTTCTTGTGGGAGAACAACTCCATTTGGCTCACTAACTTCACACACCATCAGGCTTCCAAGCAGCTCTCAAGGAAACTCAGTTTTCACACTCTATGCTTAGTGCCCTTTGAGTGCATTATCTAGGAATGAACCTGGTAGAGCATCCCACACAAACGAATGCTCCACATGCGGGTTTCACATGCCACCAACTCCACATTCACAGGCAACTTCAGCGCCACAGCCGTTTTCAGATAGCCCTCAATGCAAAGGCTCTAGACGCAAATATTGGTGTGAGAGCTAATTCAATCAAGGAAACACTGCATGTTGGTGAAGGGCATATTGAAGAAGGATCAGCCGAGTGGTTCTTGTGGGAGAACAACTCCATTTGGCTCACTAACTTCACACACCATCAGGCTTCCAAGCAGCTCTCAAGGAAACTCAGTTTTCACACTCTATGCTTAGTGCCCTTTGAGTGCCTAGGACTGAAATGAAGCTTGGAGAGCATCCCACACAAACGAATGCTCCACATGCGGGTTTCACATGCCACCAACTCCACATTCACAGGCAATTTCAGCGCCACAGCCGTTTTCAGATAGCCCTCAATGCAAAGGCTCTAGACGCAAATGTTGGTGTGAGAGCTAATTCAATCAAGGAAACACTGCATGTTGGTGAAGCGCATATTGAAGAAGGATCAGCCGAGTGGTTCTTGTGGGAGAACAACTCCATTTGGCTCACTAACTTCACACACCATCAGGCTTCCAAGCAGCTCTCAAGGAAACTCAGTTTTCACACTCTATGCTTAGTGCCCTTTGAGTGCATTATCTAGGAATGAACCTGGTAGAGCATCCCACACAAACGAATGCTCCACATGCGGGTTTCACATGCCACCAACTCCACATTCACAGGCAACTTCAGTGCCACAGCCGTTTTCAGATAGCCCTCAATGCAAAGGCTCTAGACGCAAATATTGGTGTGAGAGCTAATTCAATCAAGGAAACACTGCATGTTGGTGAAGGGCATATTGAAGAAGGATCAGCCGAGTGGTTCTTGTGGGAGAACAACTCCATTTGGCTCACTAACTTCACACACCATCAGGCTTCCAAGCAGCTCTCAAGGAAACTCAGTTTTCACACTCTATGTTTAGTGCCGTTTGAATGCATTATCTAGGAATGAACCTGGTAGAGCATCCCACACAAACGAATGTTCCACATGCGGGTTTCACATGCCACCAACTCCACATTCACACGCAACTTCAGCGCCACAGCCGTTTTCAGATAGCCCTCAATGCAAAGGCTCTAGACGCCAATATTGGTGTGAGAACTAATTCAATCAAGGAAACACTGCATGTTGGTGAAGGGCATATTGAAGAAGGATCAGCCGAGTGGTTCTTGTGGGAGAACAACTCCATTTGGCTCACTAACTTCACACACCATCAGGCTTCCAAGCAGCTCTCAAGGAAACTCAGTTTTCACACTCTATGCTTAGTGCCCTTTGAGTGCATTATCTAGGAATGAACAAGGTAGAACATCCCACACAAACGAATGCTCCACATGCGGGTTTCACATGCCACCAACTCCACATTCACAGGCAACTTCAGTGCCACAGCCGTTTTCAGATAGCCCTCAATGCAAAGGCTCTAGACGCAAATGTTGGTGTGAGAGCTAATTCAATCAAGGAAACACTGCATGTTGGTGAAGCGCATATTGAAGAAGGATCAGCCGAGTGGTTCTTGTGGGAGAACAACTCCATTTGGCTCACTAACTTCACACACCATCAGGCTTCCAAGCAGCTCTCAAGGAAACTCAGTTTTCACACTCTATGCTTAGTGCCCTTTGAGTGCATTATCTAGGAATGAACCTGGTAGAGCATCCCACACAAACGAATGCTCCACATGCGGGTTTCACATGCCACCAACTCCACATTCACAGGCAACTTCAGTGCCACAGCCGTTTTCAGATAGCCCTCAATGCAAAGGCTCTAGACGCCAATATTGGTGTGAGAGCTAATTCAATCAAGGAAACACTGCATGTTGGTGAAGGGCATATTGAAGAAGGATCAGCCGAGTGGTTCTTGTGGGAGAACAACTCCATTTGGCTCACTAACTTCACACACCATCAGGCTTCCAAGCAGCTCTCAAGGAAACTCAGTTTTCACACTCTATGCTTAGTGGTCTTTGTGTGCCTAGGACTGAAATGAAGCTTGGTGAGCATCCCACACAAACGAATGCTCCACATGCGGGTTTCACATGCCACCAAATCCACATTCACAGGCAACTTCAGCGCCACAGCCGTTTTCAGATAGCCCTCAATGCAAAGGCTCTAGATGCAAATATTGGTGTGAGAGCTAATTCAATCAAGGAAACACTGCATGTTGGTGAAGGGCATATTGAAGAAGGATCAGCCGAATGGTTCTTGTGGGAGAACAACTCCATTTGGCTCACTAACTTCACACACCATCAGGCTTCCAAGCAGCTCTCAAGGAAACTCAGTTTTCACACTCTATGTTTAGTGCCCTTTGAGTGCATTATCTAGGAATGAACCTGGTAGAGCATCCCACACAAACGAATGCTCCACATGCGGGTTTCACATGCCACCAACTCCACATTCACAGGCAATTTCAGCGCCACAGCCGTTTTCAGATAGCCCTCAATGCAAAGGCTCTAGACGCAAATATTGGTGTGAGAGCTAATTCAATCAAGGAAACACTGCATGTTGGTGAAGGGCATATTGAAGAAGGATCAGCCGAGTGGTTCTTGTGGGAGAACAACTCCATTTGGCTCACTAACTTCACACACCATCAGGCTTCCAAGCAGCTCTCAAGGAAACTCAGTTTTCACACTCTATTCTTAGTGCCCTTTAAGTGCCTAGGACTGAAATGAAGCTTGCTGAGCATCCCACATAAACGAATGCTCCACTTGCGGGTTTCACATGCCACCAACTCCACATTCACAGGCAACTTCAGCGCCACAGCCGTTTTCAGATAGCCCTCAATGCAAAGGCTCTAGACGCAAATATTGGTGTGAGAGCTAATTCAATCAAGGAAACACTGCATGTTGGTGAAGGGCATATTGAAGAAGGATCAGCCGAGTGGTTGTTGTGGGAGAACAACTCCATTTGGCTCACTAACTTCACACACCATCAGGCTTCCAAGCAGCTCTCAAGGAAACTCAGTTTTCACACTCTATGCTTAGTGCCCTTTGAGTGCCTAGGACTGAAATGAAGCTTGAAGAGCATCCCACACAAACGAATGCTCCACATGCGGGTTTCTCATGACACCAACTCCACATTCACAGGCAATTTCAGCGCCACAGCCTTTTTCAGATAGCCCTCAATGCAAAGGCTCTAGACGCAAATATTGGTGTGAGAGCTAATTCAATCAAGGAAACACTGCGTGTTGGTGAAGGGCATATTGAAGAAGGATCAGCCGAGTGGTTCTTGTGGGAGAACAACTCCATTTGGCTCACTAACTTCACACACCATCAGGCTTCCAAGCAGCTCTCAAGGAAACTCAGTTTTCACACTCTATGTTAGTGCCCTTTGAATGCATTATCTAGGAATGAACCTGGTAGAGCATCCCACACAAACGAATGTTCCACATGCGGGTTTCACATGCCACCAATTCCACATTCACAGGCAACTTCAGCGCCACAGCCGTTTTCAGATAGCCCTCAATGCAAAGGCTCTAGACGCAAATATTGGTGTGAGAGCTAATTCAATCAAGGAAACACTGCATGTTGCTGAAGGGCATATTGAAGAAGGATCAGCCGAGTGGTTCTTGTGGGAGAACAACTCCATTTGGCTCACTAACTTCACACACCATCAGGCTTCCAAGCAGCTCTCAAGGAAACTCAGTTTTCACACTCTGTGCTTAGTGCCCTTTGAGTGCCTAGAACTGAAATGAAGCTTGGAGAGCATCCCACACAAACGAATGCTCCACATGCGGGGTTTCACATGACACCAACTCCACATTCACAGGCAATTTCAGCGCCACAGCCGTTTTCAGATAGCCCTCAATGCAAAGCCTCTAGACGCAAATATTGGTGTGAGAGCTAATTCAATCAAGGAAACACTGCATGTTGGTGAAGGGCATATTGAAGAAGGATCAGCCGAGTGGTTCTTGTGGGAGAACAACTCCATTTGGCTCACTAACTTCACACACCATCAGGCTTCCAAGCAGCTCTCAAGGAAACTCAGTTTCACACTCTATGCTTAGTGCTTTTTGTGTGCCTAGGACTGAAATGATGCTTGGTGAGCATCCTACACAAACGAATGCTCCACATGCGGGTTTCACATGCCACCAACTCCACATTCACAGGCAACTTCAGCGCCACAGCCGTTTTCAGATAGCCCTCAATGCAAAGGCTCTAGACGCCAATATTGGTGTGAGAGCTAATTCAATCAAGGAAACACTGCATGTTGGTGAAGGGCATATTGAAGAAGGATCAGCCGAGTGGTTCTTGTGGGAGAACAACTCCATTTGGCTCACTAACTTCACACACCATCAGGCTTCCAAGCAGCTCTCAAGGAAACTCAGTTTTCACACTCTATGCTTAGTGCCCTTTGAGTGCATTATCTAGGAATGAACAAGGTAGAACATCCCACACAAACGAATGCTCCACATGCGGGTTTCACATGCCACCAACTCCACATTCACAGGCAACTTCAGCTCCACAGCCGTTTTCAGATAGCCCTCAATGCAAAGGCTCTAGACGCAAATATTGGTGTGAGAGCTAATTCAATCAAGGAAACACTGCATGTTGGTGAAGGGCATATTGAAGAAGGATCAGCCGAGTGGTTCTTGTGGGAGAACAACTCCATTTGGCTCACTAACTTCACACACCATCAGGCTTCCAAGCAGCTCCCAAGGAAACTCAGTTTTCACGCTCTATGCTTAGTGCCCTTTGTGTGCCTAGGACTGAAATGAAGCTTGGTGAGCATCCCACATAAACGAATGCTCCACTTGCGGGTTTCACATGCCACCAACTCCACATTCACAGGCAACTTGAGCGCCACAGCCGTTTTCAGATAGCCCTCAATGCAAAGGCTCTAGACGCAAATATTGGTGTGAGAGCTAATTCAATCAAGGAAACACTGCATGTTGGTGAAGGGCATATTGAAGAAGGATCAGCCGAGTGGTTCTTGTGGGAGAACAACTCCATTTGGCTCACTAACTTCACACACCATCAGGCTTCCAAGCAGCTCTCAAGGAAACTCAGTTTTCACACTCTATGCTTAGTGCCCTTTGAGTGCCTAGGACTGAAATGAAGCTTGGAGAGCATCCCACACAAACGAATGCTCCACATGCGGGTTTCACATGACACCAACTCCACATTCACAGGCAATTTCAGCGCCACTGCCGTTTTCAGATAGCCGTCAATGCAAAGCCTCTAGACGCAAATATTGGTGTGAGAGCTAATTCAATCAAGGAAACACTGCATGTTGGTGAAGGGCATATTGAAGAAGGATCAGCCGAGTGGTTCTTGTGGAGAACAACTCCATTTGGCTCACTAACTTCACACACCATCAGGCTTCCAAGCAGCTCTCAAGGAAACTCAGTTTCACACTCTATGCTTAGTGCTCTTTGTGTGGCTAGGACTGAAATGATGCTTGGTGAGCATCCTACACAAACGAATGCTCCACATGCGGGTTTCACATGCCACCAACTCCACATTCACAGGCAACTTCAGCGCCACAGCCGTTTTCAGATAGCCCTCAATGCAAAGGCTCTAGATGCAAATATTGGTGTGAGAGCTAATTCAATCAAGGAAACACTGCATGTTGGTGAAGGGCATATTGAAGAAGGATCAGCCGAGTGGTTCTTGTGGGAGAACAACTCCATTTGGCTCACTAACTTCACACACCATCAGGCTTCCAAGCAGCTCTCAAGGAAACTCAGTTTTCACACTCTATGTTTAATGCCCTTTGAGTGCATTATCTAGGAATGAACAAGGTAGAACATCCCACACAAACGAATGCTCCACATGCGGGTTTCACATGCCACCAACTCCACATTCACAGGCAACTTCAGCTCCACAGCCGTTTTCAGATAGCCCTCAATGCAAAGGCTGTAGACGCAAATATTGGTGTGAGAGCTAATTCAATCAAGGAAACACTGCATGTTGGTGAAGGGCATATTGAAGAAGGATCAGCCGAGTGGTTCTTGTGGGAGAACAACTCCATTTGGCTCACTAACTTCACACACCATCAGGCTTCCAAGCAGCTCTCAAGGAAACTCAGTTTTCACACTCTATGCTTAGTGCCGTTTGAATGCATTATCTAGGAATGAACCTGGGAGAGCATCACACACAAACGAATGTTCCACATGCGGGTTTCACATGCCACCAACTCCACATTCACACGCAACTTCAGCGCCACAGCCGTTTTCAGATAGCCCTCAATGCAAAGGCTCTAGACGCAAATATTGGTGTGAGAACTAATTCAATCAAGGAAACACTGCATGTTGGTGAAGGGCATATTGAAGAAGGATCAGCCGAGTGGTTCTTGTGGGAGAACAACTCCATTTGGCTCACTAACTTCACACACCATCAGGCTTCCAAGCAGCTCTCAAGGAAACTCAGTTTTCACACTCTATGCTTAGTGCCCTTTGAGTGCATTATCTAGGAATGAACAAGGTAGAACATCCCACACAAACGAATGCTCCACATGCGGGTTTCACATGCCACCAACTCCACATTCACAGGCAACTTCAGCGCCACAGCCGTTTTCAGATAGCCCTCAATGCAAAGGCTCTAGACGCAAATATTGGTGTGAGAGCTAATTCAATCAAGGAAACACTGCATGTTGGTGAAGGGCATATTGAAGAAGGATCAGCCGAGTGGTTCTTGTGGGAGAACAACTCCATTTGGCTCACTAACTTCACACACCATCAGGCTTCCAAGCAGCTCTCAAGGAAACTCAGTTTTCACACTCTATGCTTAGTGCCCTTTGAGTGCATTATCTAGGAATGAACCTGGTAGAGCATCCCACACAAACGAATGCTCCACATGCGGGTTTCACATGCCACCAACTCCACATTCACAGGCAACTTCAGCGCCACAGCCGTTTTCAGATAGCCCTCAATGCAAAGGCTCTAGACGCAAATATTGGTGTGAGAGCTAATTCAATCAAGGAAACACTGCATGTTGGTGAAGGGCATATTGAAGAAGGATCAGCCGAGTGGTTCTTGTGGGAGAACAACTCCATTTGGCTCACTAACTTCACACACCATCAGGCTTCCAAGCAGCTCTCAAGGAAACTCAGTTTTCACACTCTATGCTTAGTGCCCTTTGAGTGCATTATCTAAGAATGAACCTGGTAGATCATCCCACACAAACGAATGCTCCACATGCGGGTTTCACATGCCACCAACTCCACATTCACAGGCAACTTCAGCGCCACAGCCGTTTTCAGATAGCCCTCAATGCAAAGGCTCTAGATGCAAATATTGGTGTGAGAGCTAATTCAATCAAGGAAACACTGCATGTTGGTGAAGGGCATATTGAAGAAGGATCAGCCGAGTGGTTCTTGTGGGAGAACAACTCCATTTGGCTCACTAACTTCACACACCATCAGGCTTCCAAGCAGCTCTCAAGGAAACTCAGTTTTCACACTCTATGTTTAGTGCCCTTTGAGTGCATTATCTAGGAATGAACCTGGTAGAGCATCCCACACAAACGAATGCTCCACATGCGGGTTTCACATGCCACCAACTCCACATTCACAGGCAACTTCAGCGCCACAGCCGTTTTCAGATAGCCCTCAATGCAAAGGCTCTAGACGCAAATATTGGTGTGAGAGCTAATTCAATCAAGGAAACACTGCATGTTGGTGAAGGGCATATTGAAGAAGGATCAGCCGAGTGGTTCTTGTGGGAGAACAACTCCATTTGGCTCACTAACTTCACACACCATCAGGCTTCCAAGCAGCTCTCAAGGAAACTCAGTTTTCACTCTCTATGCTTAGTGCCCTTTGAGTGCATTATCTAGGAATGAACCTGGTAGAGCATCATACACAAACGAATGCTCCACATGCGGGTTTCACATGCCACCAACTCCACATTCACAGTCAACTTCAGCGCCACAGCCGTTTTCAGATAGCCCTCAATGCAAAGGCTCTAGACGCAAATATTGGTGTGAGAGCTAATTCAATCAAGGAAACACTGCATGTTGGTGAAGGGCATATTGAAGAAGGATCAGCCGAATGGTTCTTGTGGGAGAACAACTTCATTTGGCTCACTAACTTCACACACCATCAGGCTTCCAAGCAGCTCTCAAGGAAACTCAGTTTTCACACTCTATGCTTAGTGCCCTTTGAGTACCTAGGACTGAAATGAAGCTTGGTGAGCATCCCACACAAACGAATGCTCCACATGCGGGTTTCACATGCCACCAACTGCACATTCTCACGGAACTTCAGCGCCGCAGCCGTTTTCAGATAGCCCTCAATGCAAAGGCTCTAGACGCAAATATTGGTGTGAGAGCTAATTCAATCAAAGAAACACTGCATGTTGGTGAAGGGCATATTCAAGAAGGATCAGCCGAGTGGTTCTTGTGGGAGAACAACTCCATTTGGCTCACTAACTTCACACACCATCAGGCTTCCAAGCAGCTCTCAAGGAAACTCAGTTTTCACACTCTATGCTTAGTGCCCTTTGAGTGCATTATCTAGGAATGAACCTGGTAGAGCATCCCACACAAACGAATGCTCCACATGCGGGTTTCACATGCCACCAACTCCACATTCACAGGCAATTTCAGCGCCACAGCCGTTTTCAGATAGCCCTCAATGCAAAGGCTCTAGACGCAAATATTGGTGTGAGAGCTAATTCAATCAAGGAAACACTGCATGTTGGTGAAGGGCATATTGAAGAAGGATCAGCCGAGTGGTTCTTGTGGGAGAACAACTCCATTTGGCTCACTAACTTCACACACCATCAGGCTTCCAAGCAGCTCTCAAGGAAACTCAGTTTTCACACTCTATGCTTAGTGCCCTTTGAGTGCATTATCTAGGAATGAACCTGGTAGAGCATCCCACACAAACGAATGCTCCACATGCGGGTTTCACATGCCACCAACTCCACATTCACAGGCAACTTCAGCGCCACAGCCGTTTTCAGATAGCCCTCAATGCAAAGGCTCTAGACGCAAATATTGGTGTGAGAGCTAATTCAATCAAGGAAACACTGCATGTTGGTGAAGGGCATATTGAAGAAGGATCAGCCGAGTGGTTCTTGTGGGAGAACAACTCCATTTGGCTCACTAACTTCACACACCATCAGGCTTCCAAGCAGCTCTCAAGGAAACTCAGTTTTCACACTCTATGCTTAGTGCCCTTTGAGTGCATTATCTAGGAATGAACCTGGTAGAGCATCCCACACAAACCTATGCTCCACATGCGGGTTTCACATGCCACCAACTCCACATTCACAGGCAACTTCAGCGCCACAGCCGTTTTCAGATAGCCCTCAATGCAAAGGCTCTAGACGCAAATATTGGTGTGAGAGCTAATTCAATCAAGGAAACACTGCATGTTGGTGAAGGGCATATTGAAGAAGGATCAGCCGAGTGGTTCTTGTGGGAGAACAACTCCATTTGGCTCACTAACTTCACACACCATCAGGCTTCCAAGCAGCTCTCAAGGAAACTCAGTTTTCACACTCTATGCTTAGTGCCCTTTGAGTGCATTATCTTGGAATGAACCTGGTAGAGCATCCCACACAAACGAATGCTCCACATGCGGGTTTCACATGCCACCAACTCCACATTCACAGGCAACTTCAGCGCCACAGCCGTTTTCAGATAGCCCTCAATGCAAAGGCTCTAGACGCAAATATTGGTGTGAGAGCTAATTCAATCAAGGAAACACTGCATGTTGGTGAAGGGCATATTGAAGAAGGATCAGCCGAGTGGTTCTTGTGGGAGAACAACTTCATTTGGCTCACTAACTTCACACACCATCAGGCTTCCAAGCAGCTCTCAAGGAAACTCAGTTTTCACACTCTATGCTTAGTGCCCTTTGAGTGCATTATCTAGGAATGAACCTGGTAGAGCATCCCACACAAACGAATGCTCCACATGCGGGTTTCACATGCCACCAACTCCACATTCACAGGCAACTTCAGCGCCACAGCCGTTTTCAGATAGCCCTCAATGCAAAGGCTCTAGACGCAAATATTGGTGTGAGAGCTAATTCAATCAAGGAAACACTGCATGTTGGTGAAGGGCATATTGAAGAAGGATCAGCCGAGTGGTTCTTGTGGGAGAACAACTCCATTTGGCTCACTAACTTCACACACCATCAGGCTTCCAAGCAGCTCTCAAGGAAACTCAGTTTTCACACTCTATGCTTAGTGCCCTTTGAGTGCATTATCTAGGAATGAACCAAGTAGGACATCCCACACAAACGAATGCTCCACATGCGGGTTTCACATGCCACCAACTCCACATTCACAGGCAACTTCAGCGCCACAGCCGTTTTCAGATAGCCCTCAATGCAAAGGCTCTAGACGCAAATATTGGTGTGAGAGCTAATTCAATCAAGGAAACACTGCATGTTGGTGAAGGGCATATTGAAGAAGGATCAGCCGAGTGGTTCTTGTGGGAGAACAACTCCATTTGGCTCACTAACTTCACACACCATCAGGCTTCCAAGCAGCTCTCAAGCAAACTCAGTTTTCACACTCTATGCTTAGTGCCCTTTGAGTGCCTAGGACTGAAATGAAGCTTGGAGAGCATCCCACACAAACGAATGCTCCACATGCGGGTTTCACATGCCACCAACTCCACATTCTCACGCAACTTCAGCGCCACAGCCGTTTTCAGATAGCCCTCAATGCAAAGGCTCTAGACGCAAATATTGGTGTGAGAGCTAATTCAATCAAGGAAACACTGCATGTTGGTGAAGGGCATATTGAAGAAGGATCAGCCGAGTGGTTCTTGTGGGAGAACAACTCCATTTGGCTCACTAACTTCACACACCATCAGGCTTCCAAGCAGCTCTCAAGGAAACTCAGTTTTCACACTCTATGCTTAGTGCTCTTTGTGTGCCTAGAACTGAAATGAAGCTTGGTGAGCATCCCACACAAACGAATGCTCCACATGCGGGTTTCACATGCCACCAACTCCACATTCACAGGCAACTTCAGCGCCACAGCCGTTTTCAGATAGCCCTCAATGCAAAGGCTGTAGACACAAATATTGGTGTGAGAGCTAATTCAATTAAGGAAACACTGCATGTTGGTGAAGGGCATATTGAAGAAGGATCAGCCGAGTGGTTCTTGTGGGAGAACAACTTCATTTGGCTCACTAACTTCACACACCATCAGGCTTCCAAGCAGCTCTCAAGGAAACTGAGTTTTCACACTCTATGCTTAGTGCCCTTTGAGTGCATTATCTAGGAATGAACCTGGTAGAGCATCCCACACAAACGAATGCTCCACATGCGGGTTTCACATGCCACCAACTCCACATTCACAGGCAACTTCAGCGCCACAGCCGTTTTCAGATAGCCCTCAAAGCAAAGGCTCTAGACGCAAATATTGGTGTGAGAGCTAATTCAATCAAGGAAACACTGCATGTTGGTGAAGGGCATATTGAAGAAGGATCAGCCGAGTGGTTCTTGTGGGAGAACAACTTCATTTGGCTCACTAACTTCACACACCACCAGGCTTCCAAGCAGCTCTCAAGGAAACTCAGTTTTCACACTCTATGCTTAGTGCCCTTTGAGTACCTAGGATTGAAATGAAGCTTGGTTAGCATCCCACACAAACGAATGCTCCACATGCGGGTTTCACATGCCACCAACTCCACATTCACAGGCAACTTCAGCGCCACAGCCGTTTTCAGATAGCCCTCAATGCAAAGGCTCTAGACACAAATATTGGTGTGAGAGCTAATTCAATCAAGGAAACACTGCATGTTGGTGAAGGGCATATTGAAGAAGGATCAGCCGAGTGGTTCTTGTGGGAGAACAACTCCATTTGGCTCACTAACTTCACACACCATCAGGCTTCCAAGCAGCTCTCAAGGAAACTCAGTTTTCACACTCTATGCTTAGTGCCCTTTGAGTGCATTATCTAGGAATGAACCTGGTAGAGCATCCCACACAAACGAATGCTCCACATGCGGGTTTCACATGCCACCAACTCCACATTCACAGGCAACTTCAGCGCCACAGCCGTTTTCAGATAGCCCTCAATGCAAAGGCTCTAGACGCAAATATTGGTGTGAGAGCTAATTCAATCAAGGAAACACTGCATGTTGGTGAAGGGCATATTGAAGAAGGATCAGCCGAGTGGTTCTTGTGGGACAACAACTCCATTTGGCTCACTAACTTCACACACCATCAGGCTTCCAAGCAGCTCTCAAGGAAACTCAGTTTTCACACTCTATGCTTAGTGCCCTTTGAGTGCATTATCTAGGAATGAACCTGGTAGAGCATCCCACACAAACGAATGCTCCACATGCGGGTTTCACATGCCACCAACTCCACATTCACAGGCAACTTCAGCGCCACAGCCGTTTTCAGATAGCCCTCAATGCAAAGGCTCTAGACGCAAATATTGGTGTGAGAGCTAATTCAATCAAGGAAACACTGCATGTTGGTGAAGGGCATATTGAAGAAGGATCAGCCGAGTGGTTCTTGTGGGAGAACAACTCCATTTGGCTCACTAACTTCACACACCATCAGGTTTCCAAGCAGCTCTCAAGCAAACTCAGTTTTCACACTCTATGCTTAGTGCCCTTTGAGTGCCTAGGACTGAAATGAAGCTTGGAGAGCATCCCACACAAACGAATGCTCCACATGCGGGTTTCACATGCCACCAACTCCACATTCACAGGCAACTTCAGCGCCACAGCCGTTTTCAGATAGCCCTCAATGCAAAGGCTCTAGACGCAAATATTGGTGTGAGAGCTAATTCAATCAAGGAAACACTGCATGTTGGTGAAGGGCATATTGAAGAAGGATCAGCCGAGTGGTTCTTGTGGGAGAACAACTCCATTTGGCTCACTAACTTCACACACCATCAGGCTTCCAAGCAGCTCTCAAGGAAACTCAGTTTTCACACTCTATGCTTAGTGCTCTTTGTGTGCCTAGAACTGAAATGAAGCTTGGTGAGCATCCCACACAAACGAATGCTCCACATGCGGGTTTCACATGCCACCAACTCCACATTCACAGGCAACTTCAGCGCCACAGCCGTTTTCAGATAGCCCTCAATGCAAAGGCTCTAGACACAAATATTGGTGTGAGAGCTAATTCAATTAAGGAAACACTGCATGTTGGTGAAGGGCATATTGAAGAAGGATCAGCCGAGTGGTTCTTGTGGGAGAACAACTCCATTTGGCTCACTAACTTCACACACCATCAGGCTTCCAAGCAGCTCTCAAGGAAACTCAGTTTTCACACTCTATGCTTAGTGCCCTTTGAGTGCATTATCTAAGAATGAACCTGGTAGAGCATCCCACACAAACGAATGCTCCACATGCGGGTTTCACATGCCACCAACTCCACATTCACAGGCAACTTCAGCGACACAGCCGTTTTCAGATAGCCCTCAATGCAAAGGCTCTAGACACAAATATTGGTGTGAGAGCTAATTCAATCAAGGAAACACTGCATGTTGGTGAAGGGCATATTGAAGAAGGATCAGCCGAGTGGTTCTTGTGGGAGAACAACTCCATTTGGCTCACTAACTTCACACACCATCAGGCTTCCAAGCAGCTCTCAAGGAAACTCAGTTTTCACACTCTATGCTTAGTGCCCTTTGAGTGCATTATCTAGGAATGAACCTGGTAGAGCATCCCACACAAACGAATGCTCCACATGCGGGTTTCACATGCCACCAACTCCACATTCACAGGCAACTTCAGCGCCACAGCCGTTTTCAGATAGCCCTCAATGCAAAGGCTCTAGACGCAAATATTGGTGTGAGAGCTAATTCAATCAAGGAAACACTGCATGTTGGTGAAGGGCATATTGAAGAAGGATCAGCCGAGTGGTTCTTGTGGGAGAACAACTCCATTTGGCTCACTAACTTCACACACCATCAGGCTTCCAAGCAGCTCTCAAGGAAACTCAGTTTTCACACTCTATGCTTAGTGCCCTTTGAGTGCATTATCTAAGAATGAACCTGGTAGATCATCCCACACAAACGAATGCTCCACATGCGGGTTTCACATGCCACCAACTCCACATTCACAGGCAACTTCAGCGCCACAGCCGTTTTCAGATAGCCCTCAATGCAAAGGCTCTAGCCACAAATATTGGTGTGAGAGCTAATTCAATCAAGGAAACACTGCATGTTGGTGAAGGGCATATTGAAGAAGGATCAGCAAAGTGGTTCTTGTGGGAGAACAACTCCATTTGGCTCACTAACTTCACACACCATCAGGCTTCCAAGCAGCTCTCAAGGAAACTCAGTTTTCACACTCTATGCTTAGTGCCCTTTGAGTGCATTATCTAGGAATGAACCTGGTAGAGCATCCCACACAAACGAATGCTCCACATGCGGGTTTCACATGCCACCAACTCCACATTGACAGGCAACTTCAGCGCCACAGGCGTTTTCAGATAGCCCTCAATGCAAAGGCTCTAGACGCAAATATTGGTGTGAGAGCTAATTCAATCAAGGAAACACTGCATGTTGGTGAAGGGCATATTGAAGAAGGATCAGCCGAGTGGTTCTTGTGGGAGAACAACTCCATTTGGCTCACTAACTTCACACACCATCAGGCTTCCAAGCAGCTCTCAAGGAAACTCAGTTTTCACACTCTATGCTTAGTGCCCTTTGAGTGCATTATCTAAGAATGAACCTGGTAGAGCATCCCACACAAACGAATGCTCCACATGCGGGTTTCACATGCCACCAACTCCACATTCACAGGCAACTTCAGCGCCACAGCCGTTTTCAGATAGCCCTCAATGCAAAGGCTCTAGATGCAAATATTGGTGTGAGAGCTAATTCAATCAAGGAAACACTGCATGTTGGTGAAGGGCATATTGAAGAAGGATCAGCCGAGTGGTTCTTGTGGGAGAACAACTCCATTTGGCTCACTAACTTCACACACCATCAGGCTTCCAAGCAGCTCTCAAGGAAACTCAGTTTTCACACTCTATGCTTAGTGCCCTTTGAGTGCATTATCTAGGAATGAACCTGGTAGAGCATCCCACACAAACGAATGCTCCACATGCGGGTTTCACATGCCACCAACTCCACATTCACAGGCAACTTCAGCGCCACAGCCGTTTTCAGATAGCCCTCAATGCAAAGGCTCTAGACGCAAATATTGGTGTGAGAGCTAATTCAATCAAGGAAACACTGCATGTTGGTGAAGGGCATATTGAAGAAGGATCAGCCGAGTGGTTCTTGTGGGAGAACAACTCCATTTGGCTCACTAACTTCACACACCATCAGGCTTCCAAGCAGCTCTCAAGGAAACTCAGTTTTCACACTCTATGCTTAGTGCCCTTTGAGTGCATTATCTAGGAATGAACCTGGTAGAACATCCCACACAAAGGAATGCTCCACATGCGGGTTTCACATGCCACCAACTCCACATTCACAGGCAACTTCAGCGCCACAGCCGTTTTCAGATAGCCCTCAATGCAAAGGCTCTAGACGCAAATATTGGTGTGAGAGCTAATTCAATCAAGGAAACACTGCATGTTGGTGAAGGGCATATTGAAGAAGGATCAGCCGAGTGGTTCTTGTGGGAGAACAACTCCATTTGGCTCACTAACTTCACACACCATCAGGCTTCCAAGCAGCTCTCAAGGAAACTCAGTTTTCACACTCTATGCTTAGTGCCCTTTGAGTGCATTATCTAGGAATGAACCTGGTAGAGCATCCCACACAAACGAATGCTCCACATGCGGGTTTCACATGCCACCAACTCCACATTCACAGGCAACTTCAGCGCCACAGCCGTTTTCAGATAGCCCTCAATGCAAAGGCTCTAGACGCAAATATTGGTGTGAGAGCTAATTCAATCAAGGAAACACTGCATGTTGGTGAAGGGCATATTGAAGAAGGATCAGCCGAGTGGTTCTTGTGGGAGAACAACTCCATTTGGCTCACTAACTTCACACACCATCAGGCTTCCAAGCAGCTCTCAAGGAAACTCAGTTTTCACACTCTATGCTTAGTGCCCTTTGAGTGCCTAGGACTGAAATGAAGCTTGGAGAGCATCCCACACAAACGAATGCTCCACATGCGGGTTTCACATGCCACCAACTCCACATTCACAGGCAACTTCAGCGCCACAGCCGTTTTCAGATAGCCCTCAATGCAAAGGCTCTAGACGCAAATATTGGTGTGAGAGCTAATTCAATCAAGGAAACACTGCATGTTGGTGAAGTGCATATTGAAGAAGGATCAGCCGAGTGGTTCTTGTGGGAGAACAACTCCATTTGGCTCACTAACTTCACACACCATCAGGCTTCCAAGCAGCTCTCAAGGAAACTCAGTTTTCACACTCTATGCTTAGTGCTCTTTGTGTGCCTAGAACTGAAATGAAGCTTGGTGAGCATCCCACACAAACGAATGCTCCACATGCGGGTTTCACATGCCACCAACTCCACATTGACAGGCAACTTCAGCGCCACAGCCGTTTTCAGATAGCCCTCAATGCAAAGGCTCTAGACACAAATATTAGTGTGAGAGCTAATTCAATTAAGGAAACACTGCATGTTGGTGAAGGGCATATTGAAGAAGGATCAGCCGAGTGGTTCTTGTGGGAGAACAACTTCATTTGGCTCACTAACTTCACACACCATCAGGCTTCCAAGCAGCTCTCAAGGAAACTCAGTTTTCACACTCTATGCTTAGTGCCCTTTGAGTGCATTATCTAAGAATGAACCTGGTAGAGCATCCCACACAAACGAATGCTCCACATGCGGGTTTCACATGCCACCAACTCCACATTCACAGGCAACTTCAGCGCCACAGCCGTTTTCAGATAGCCCTCAATGCAAAGGCTCTAGACACAAATATTGGTGTGAGAGCTAATTCAATCAAGGAAACACTGCATGTTGGTGAAGGGCATATTGAAGAGGATCAGCCGAGTGGTTCTTGTGGGAGAACAACTCCATTTGGCTCACTAACTTCACACACCATCAGGCTTCCAAGCAGCTCTCAAGGAAACTCAGTTTTCACACTCTATGCTTAGTGCCCTTTGAGTGCATTATCTAGGAATGAACCTGGTAGAGCATCCCACACAAACGAATGCTCCACATGCGGGTTTCACATGCCAACAACTCCACATTCACAGGCAACTTCAGCGCCACAGCCGTTTTCAGATAGCCCTCAATGCAAAGGCTCTAGACGCAAATATTGGTGTGAGAGCTAATTCAATCAAGGAAACACTGCATGTTGGTGAAGGGCATATTGAAGAAGGATCAGCCGAGTGGTTCTTGTGGGAGAACAACTCCATTTGGCTCACTAACTTCACACACCATCAGGCTTCCAAGCAGCTCTCAAGGAAACTCAGTTTTCACACTCTATGCTTAGTGCCCTTTGAGTGCATTATCTAGGAATGAACCTGGTAGAGCATCCCACACAAACGAATGCTCCACATGCGGGTTTCACATGCCACCAACTCCACATTCACAGGCAACTTCAGCGCCACAGCCGTTTTCAGATAGCCCTCAATGCAAAGGCTCTAGACGCAAATATTGGTGTGAGAGCTAATTCAATCAAGGAAACACTGCATGTTGGTGAAGGGCATATTGAAGAAGGATCAGCCGAGTGGTTCTTGTGGGAGAACAACTCCATTTGGCTCACTAACTTCACACACCATCAGGCTTCCAAGCAGCTTTCAAGGAAACTCAGTTTTCACACTCTATGCTTAGTGCCCTTTGAGTGCATTATCTAGGAATGAACCTGGTAGAGCATCCCACACAAACGAATGCTCCACATGCGGGTTTCACATGCCACCAACTCCACATTCACAGGCAACTTCAGCGCCACAGCCGTTTTCAGATAGCCCTCAATGCAAAGGCTCTAGACACAAATATTGGTGTGAGAGCTAATTCAATCAAGGAAACACTGCATGTTGGTGAAGGGCATATTGAAGAAGGATCAGCCGAGTGGTTCTTGTGGGAGAACAACTCCATTTGGCTCACTAACTTCACACACCATCAGGCTTCCAAGCAGCTCTCAAGGAAACTCAGTTTTCACACTCTATGCTTAGTGCCCTTTGAGTGCATTATCTAGGAATGAACCTGGTAGAGCATCCCACACAAACGAATGCTCCACATGCGGGTTTCACATGCCACCAACTCCACATTCACAGGCAACTTCAGCGCCACAGCCGTTTTCAGATAGCCCTCAATGCCAAGGCTCTAGACGCAAATATTGGTGTGAGAGCTAATTCAATCAAGGAAACACTGCATGTTGGTGAAGGGCATATTGAAGAAGGATCAGCCGAGTGGTTCTTGTGGGACAACAACTCCATTTGGCTCACTAACTTCACACACCATCAGGCTTCCAAGCAGCTCTCAAGGAAACTCAGTTTTCACACTCTATGCTTAGTGCCCTTTGAGTGCATTATCTAGGAATGAACCTGGTAGAGCATCCCACACAAACGAATGCTCCACATGCGGGTTTCACATGCCACCAACTCCACATTCACAGGCAACTTCAGCGCCACAGCCGTTTTCAGATAGCCCTCAATGCAAAGGCTCTAGACGCAAATATTGGTGTGAGAGCTAATTCAATCAAGGAAACACTGCATGTTGGTGAAGGGCATATTGAAGAAGGATCAGCCGAGTGGTTCTTGTGGGAGAACAACTCCATTTGGCTCACTAACTTCACACACCATCAGGCTTCCAAGCAGCTCTCAAGGAAACTCAGTTTTCACACTCTATGCTTAGTGCTCTTTGTGTGCCTAGGACTGAAATGAAGCTTGGTTAGCATCCCACACAAACGAATGCTCCACATGCGGGTTTCACATGACACCAACTCCACATTCACAGGCAACTTCAGCGCCACAGCCGTTTTCAGATAGCCCTCAATGCAAAGGCTCTAGACACAAATATTGGTGTGAGAGCTAATTCAATCAAGGAAACACTGCATGTTGGTGAAGGGCATATTGAAGAAGGATCAGCCGAGTGGTTCTTGTGGGAGAACAACTCCATTTGGCTCACTAACTTCACACACCATCAGGCTTCCAAGCAGCTCTCAAGGAAACTCAGTTTTCACACTCTATGCTTAGTGCCCTTTGAGTGCATTATCTAGGAATGAACCTGGTAGAGCATCCCACACAAACGAATGCTCCACATGCGGGTTTCACATGCCACCAACTCCACATTCACAGCAACTTCAGCGCCACAGCCGTTTTCAAATAGCCCTCAATGCAAAGGCTCTAGACGCAAATATTGGTGTGAGAGCTAATTCAATCAAGGAAACACTGCATGTTGGTGAAGGGCATATTGAAGAAGGATCAGTCGAGTGGTTCTTGTGGGAGAACAACTCCATTTGGCTCACTAACTTCACACACCATCAGGCTTCCAAGCAGCTCTCAAGGAAACTAAGTTTTCACACTCTACGCTTAGTGCCCTTTGAGTGCATTATCTAGGAATGAACCTGGTAGAGCATCCCACACAAACGAATGCTCCACATGCGGGTTTCACATGCCACCAACTCCACATTCACAGGCAACTTCAGCGCCACAGCCGTTTTCAGATAGCCCTCAATGCAAAGGCTCTAGACGCAAATATTGGTGTGAGAGCTAATTCAATCAAGGAAACACTGCATGTTGGTGAAGGGCATATTGAAGAAGGATCAGCCGAGTGGTTCTTGTGGGAGAACAACTCCATTTGGCTCACTAACTTCACACACCATCAGGCTTCCAAGCAGCTCTCAAGGAAACTCAGTTTTCACACTCTATGCTTAGTGCCCTTTGAGTGCATTATCTAGGAATGAACCTGGTAGAGCATCCCACACAAACGAATGCTCCACATGCGGGTTTCACATGCCACCAAGTCCACATTCACAGGCAACTTCAGCGCCACAGCCGTTTTCAGATAGCCCTCAATGCAAAGGCTCTAGACGCAAATATTGGTGTGAGAGCTAATTCAATCAAGGAAACACTGCATGTTGGTGAAGGGCATATTGAAGAAGGATCAGCCGAGTGGTTCTTGTGGGAGAACAACTCCATTTGGCTCACTAACTTCACACACCATCAGGCTTCCAAGCAGCTCTCAAGGAAACTCAGTTTTCACACTCTATGCTTAGTGCCCTTTGAGTGCATTATCTAGGAATGAACCTGGTAGAGCATCCCACACAAACGAATGCTCCACATGCGGGTTTCACATGCCACCAACTCCACATTCACAGGCAACTTCAGCGCCACAGCCGTTTTCAGATAGCCCTCAATGCAAAGGCTCTAGACGCAAATATTGGTGTGAGAGCTAATTCAATCAAGGAAACACTGCATGTTGGTGAAGGGCATATTGAAGAAGGATCAGCCGAGTGGTTCTTGTGGGAGAACAACTCCATTTGGCTCACTAACTTCACACACCATCAGGCTTCCAAGCAGCTCTCAAGGAAACTCAGTTTTCACACTCTATGCTTAGTGCCCTTTGAGTGCCTAGGACTGAAATGAAGCTTGGTGAGCATCCCACATAAACGAATGCTCCACTTGCGGGTTTCACATGCCACCAACTCCACATTCACAGGCAACTTCAGCGCCACAGCCGTTTTCAGATAGCCCTCAATGCAAAGGCTCTAGACGCAAATATTGGTGTGAGAGCTAATTCAATCAAGGAAACACTGCATGTGGGTGAAGGGCATATTGAAGAAGGATCAGCCGAGTGGTTCTTGTGGGAGAACAACTCCATTTGGCTCACTAACTTCACACACCATCAGGCTTCCAAGCAGCTCTCAAGGAAACTCAGTTTTCACACTCTATGCTTAGTGCCCTTTGAGTGCCTAGGACTGAAATGAAGCTTGGAGAGCATCCCACACAAACGAATGCTCCACATGCGGGTTTCACATGCCACCAACTCCACATTCACAGGCAACTTCAGCGCCACAGCCGTTTTCAGATAGCCCTCAATGCAAAGGCTCTAGACGCAAATATTGGTGTGAGAGCTAATTCAATCAAGGAAACACTGCATGTTGGTGAAGGGCATATTGAAGAAGGATCAGCCGAGTGGTTCTTGTGGGAGAACAACTCCATTTGGCTCACTAACTTCACACACCATCAGGCTTCCAAGCAGCTTTCAAGGAAACTCAGTTTTCACACTCTATGCTTAGTGCCCTTTGAGTGCATTATCTAGGAATGAACCTAGTAGAGCATCCCACACAAACGAATGCTCCACATGCGGGTTTCACATGCCACCAACTCCACATTCACAGGCAACTTCAGCGCTACAGCCGTTTTCAGATAGCCCTCAATGCAAAGGCTCTAGACACAAATATTGGTGTGAGAGCTAATTCAATCAAGGAAACACTGCATGTTGGTGAAGGGCATATTGAAGAAGGATCAGCCGAGTGGTTCTTGTGGGAGAACAACTCCATTTGGCTCACTAACTTCACACACCATCAGGCTTCCAAGCAGCTCTCAAGGAAACTCAGTTTTCACACTCTATGCTTAGTGCCCTTTGAGTGCATTATCTAGGAATGAACCTGGTAGAGCATCCCACACAAACGAATGCTCCACATGCGGGTTTCACATGCCACCAACTCCACATTCACAGGCAACTTCAGCGCCACAGCCGTTTTCAGATAGCCCTCAATGCAAAGGCTCTAGACGCAAATATTGGTGTGAGAGCTAATTCAATCAAGGAAACACTGCATGTTGGTGAAGGGCATATTGAAGAAGGATCAGCCGAGTGGTTCTTGTGGGACAACAACTCCATTTGGCTCACTAACTTCACACACCATCAGGCTTCCAAGCAGCTCTCAAGGAAACTCAGTTTTCACACTCTATGCTTAGTGCCCTTTGAGTGCATTATCTAGGAATGAACCTGGTAGAGCATCCCACACAAACGAATGCTCCACATGCGGGTTTCACATGCCACCAACTCCACATTCACAGGCAACTTCAGCGCCACAGCCGTTTTCAGATAGCCCTCAATGCAAAGGCTCTAGACGCAAATATTGGTGTGAGAGCTAATTCAATCAAGGAAACACTGCATGTTGGTGAAGGGCATATTGAAGAAGGATCAGCCGAGTGGTTCTTGTGGGAGAACAACTCCATTTGGCTCACTAACTTCACACACCATCAGGCTTCCAAGCAGCTCTCAAGGAAACTCAGTTTTCACACTCTATGCTTAGTGCTCTTTGTGTGCCTAGGACTGAAATGAAGCTTGGTGAGCATCCCACACAAACGAATGCTCCACATGCGGGTTTCACATGACACCAACTCCACATTCACAGGCAACTTCAGCGCCACAGCCGTTTTCAGATAGCCCTCAATGCAAAGGCTCTAGACACAAATATTGGTGTGAGAGCTAATTCAATCAAGGAAACACTGCATGTTGGTGAAGGGCATATTGAAGAAGGATCAGCCGAGTGGTTCTTGTGGGAGAACAACTCCATTTGGCTCACTAACTTCACACACCATCAGGCTTCCAAGCAGCTCTCAAGGAAACTCAGTTTTCACACTCTATGCTTAGTGCCCTTTGAGTGCATTATCTAGGAATGAACCTGGTAGAGCATCCCACACAAACGAATGCTCCACATGCGGGTTTCACATGCCAACAACTCCACATTCACAGGCAACTTCAGCGCCACAGCCGTTTTCAGATAGCCCTCAATGCAAAGGCTCTAGACGCAAATATTGGTGTGAGAGCTAATTCAATCAAGGAAACACTGCATGTTGGTGAAGGGCATATTGAAGAAGGATCAGCCGAGTGGTTCTTGTGGGAGAACAACTCCATTTGGCTCACTAACTTCACACACCATCAGGCTTCCAAGCAGCTCTCAAGGAAACTCAGTTTTCACACTCTATGCTTAGTGCCCTTTGAGTGCATTATCTAGGAATGAACCTGGTAGAGCATCCCACACAAACGAATGCTCCACATGCGGGTTTCACATGCCACCAAGTCCACATTCACAGGCAACTTCAGCGCCACAGCCGTTTTCAGATAGCCCTCAATGCAAAGGCTCTAGACGCAAATATTGGTGTGAGAGCTAATTCAATCAAGGAAACACTGCATGTTGGTGAAGGGCATATTGAAGAAGGATCAGCCGAGTGGTTCTTGTGGGAGAACAACTCCATTTGGCTCACTAACTTCACACACCATCAGGCTTCCAAGCAGCTCTCAAGGAAACTCAGTTTTCACACTCTATGCTTAGTGCCCTTTGAGTGCATTATCTAGGAATGAACCTGGTAGAGCATCCCACACAAACGAATGCTCCACATGCGGGTTTCACATGCCACCAACTCCACATTCACAGGCAACTTCAGCGCCACAGCCGTTTTCAGATAGCCCTCAATGCAAAGGCTCTAGACGCAAATATTGGTGTGAGAGCTAATTCAATCAAGGAAACACTGCATGTTGGTGAAGGGCATATTGAAGAAGGATCAGCCGAGTGGTTCTTGTGGGAGAACAACTCCATTTGGCTCACTAACTTCACACACCATCAGGCTTCCAAGCAGCTCTCAAGGAAACTCAGTTTTCACACTCTATGCTTAGTGCCCTTTGAGTGCCTAGGACTGAAATGAAGCTTGGTGAGCATCCCACATAAACGAATGCTCCACTTGCGGGTTTCACATGCCACCAACTCCACATTCACAGGCAACTTCAGCGCCACAGCCGTTTTCAGATAGCCCTCAATGCAAAGGCTCTAGACGCAAATATTGGTGTGAGAGCTAATTCAATCAAGGAAACACTGCATGTTGGTGAAGGGCATATTGAAGAAGGATCAGCCGAGTGGTTCTTGTGGGAGAACAACTCCATTTGGCTCACTAACTTCACACACCATCAGGCTTCCAAGCAGCTCTCAAGGAAACTCAGTTTTCACACTCTATGCTTAGTGCCCTTTGAGTGCCTAGGACTGAAATGAAGCTTGGAGAGCATCCCACACAAACGAATGCTCCACATGCGGGTTTCACATGCCAACAACTCCACATTCACAGGCAACTTCAGCGCCACAGCCGTTTTCAGATAGCCCTCAATGCAAAGGCTCTAGACGCAAATATTGGTGTGAGAGCTAATTCAATCAAGGAAACACTGCATGTTGGTGAAGGGCATATTGAAGAAGGATCAGCCGAGTGGTTCTTGTGGGAGAACAACTCCATTTGGCTCACTAACTTCACACACCATCAGGCTTCCAAGCAGCTTTCAAGGAAACTCAGTTTTCACACTCTATGCTTAGTGCCCTTTGAGTGCATTATCTAGGAATGAACCTGGTAGAGCATCCCACACAAACGAATGCTCCACATGCGGGTTTCACATGCCACCAACTCCACATTCACAGGCAACTTCAGCGCCACAGCCGTTTTCAGATAGCCCTCAATGCAAAGGCTCTAGACACAAATATTGGTGTGAGAGCTAATTCAATCAAGGAAACACTGCATGTTGGTGAAGGGCATATTGAAGAAGGATCAGCCGAGTGGTTCTTGTGGGAGAACAACTCCATTTGGCTCACTAACTTCACACACCATCAGGCTTCCAAGCAGCTCTCAAGGAAACTCAGTTTTCACACTCTATGCTTAGTGCCCTTTGAGTGCATTATCTAGGAATGAACCTGGTAGAGCATCCCACACAAACGAATGCTCCACATGCGGGTTTCACATGCCACCAACTCCACATTCACAGGCAACTTCAGCGCCACAGCCGTTTTCAGATAGCCCTCAATGCAAAGGCTCTAGACGCAAATATTGGTGTGAGAGCTAATTCAATCAAGGAAACACTGCATGTTGGTGAAGGGCATATTGAAGAAGGATCAGCCGAGTGGTTCTTGTGGGAGAACAACTCCATTTGGCTCACTAACTTCACACACCATCAGGCTTCCAAGCAGCTCTCAAGGAAACTCAGTTTTCACACTCTATGCTTAGTGCTCTTTGTGTGCCTAGGACTGAAATGAAGCTTGGTGAGCATCCCACACAAACGAATGCTCCACATGCGGGTTTCACATGACACCAACTCCACATTCACAGGCAACTTCAGCGCCACAGCCGTTTTCAGATAGCCCTCAATGCAAAGGCTCTAGACACAAATATTGGTGTGAGAGCTAATTCAATCAAGGAAACACTGCATGTTGGTGAAGGGCATATTGAAGAAGGATCAGCCGAGTGGTTCTTGTGGGAGAACAACTCCATTTGGCTCACTAACTTCACACACCATCAGGCTTCCAAGCAGCTCTCAAGGAAACTCAGTTTTCACACTCTATGCTTAGTGCCCTTTGAGTGCATTATCTAGGAATGAACCTGGTAGAGCATCCCACACAAACGAATGCTCCACATGCGGGTTTCACATGCCAACAACTCCACATTCACAGGCAACTTCAGCGCCACAGCCGTTTTCAGATAGCCCTCAATGCAAAGGCTCTAGACGCAAATATTGGTGTGAGAGCTAATTCAATCAAGGAAACACTGCATGTTGGTGAAGGGCATATTGAAGAAGGATCAGCCGAGTGGTTCTTGTGGGAGAACAACTCCATTTGGCTCACTAACTTCACACACCATCAGGCTTCCAAGCAGCTCTCAAGGAAACTCAGTTTTCACACTCTATGCTTAGTGCCCTTTGAGTGCATTATCTAGGAATGAACCTGGTAGAGCATCCCACACAAACGAATGCTCCACATGCGGGTTTCACATGCCACCAAGTCCACATTCACAGGCAACTTCAGCGCCACAGCCGTTTTCAGATAGCCCTCAATGCAAAGGCTCTAGACGCAAATATTGGTGTGAGAGCTAATTCAATCAAGGAAACACTGCATGTTGGTGAAGGGCATATTGAAGAAGGATCAGCCGAGTGGTTCTTGTGGGAGAACAACTCCATTTGGCTCACTAACTTCACACACCATCAGGCTTCCAAGCAGCTCTCAAGGAAACTCAGTTTTCACACTCTATGCTTAGTGCCCTTTGAGTGCATTATCTAGGAATGAACCTGGTAGAGCATCCCACACAAACGAATGCTCCACATGCGGGTTTCACATGCCACCAACTCCACATTCACAGGCAACTTCAGCGCCACAGCCGTTTTCAGATAGCCCTCAATGCAAAGGCTCTAGACGCAAATATTGGTGTGAGAGCTAATTCAATCAAGGAAACACTGCATGTTGGTGAAGGGCATATTGAAGAAGGATCAGCCGAGTGGTTCTTGTGGGAGAACAACTCCATTTGGCTCACTAACTTCACACACCATCAGGCTTCCAAGCAGCTCTCAAGGAAACTCAGTTTTCACACTCTATGCTTAGTGCCCTTTGAGTGCCTAGGACTGAAATGAAGCTTGGTGAGCATCCCACATAAACGAATGCTCCACTTGCGGGTTTCACATGCCACCAACTCCACATTCACAGGCAACTTCAGCGCCACAGCCGTTTTCAGATAGCCCTCAATGCAAAGGCTCTAGACGCAAATATTGGTGTGAGAGCTAATTCAATCAAGGAAACACTGCATGTTGGTGAAGGGCATATTGAAGAAGGATCAGCCGAGTGGTTCTTGTGGGAGAACAACTCCATTTGGCTCACTAACTTCACACACCATCAGGCTTCCAAGCAGCTCTCAAGGAAACTCAGTTTTCACACTCTATGCTTAGTGCCCTTTGAGTGCCTAGGACTGAAATGAAGCTTGGAGAGCATCCCACACAAACGAATGCTCCACATGCGGGTTTCACATGCCAACAACTCCACATTCACAGGCAACTTCAGCGCCACAGCCGTTTTCAGATAGCCCTCAATGCAAAGGCTCTAGACGCAAATATTGGTGTGAGAGCTAATTCAATCAAGGAAACACTGCATGTTGGTGAAGGGCATATTGAAGAAGGATCAGCCGAGTGGTTCTTGTGGGAGAACAACTCCATTTGGCTCACTAACTTCACACACCATCAGGCTTCCAAGCAGCTTTCAAGGAAACTCAGTTTTCACACTCTATGCTTAGTGCCCTTTGAGTGCATTATCTAGGAATGAACCTGGTAGAGCATCCCACACAAACGAATGCTCCACATGCGGGTTTCACATGCCACCAACTCCACATTCACAGGCAACTTCAGCGCCACAGCCGTTTTCAGATAGCCCTCAATGCAAAGGCTCTAGACACAAATATTGGTGTGAGAGCTAATTCAATCAAGGAAACACTGCATGTTGGTGAAGGGCATATTGAAGAAGGATCAGCCGAGTGGTTCTTGTGGGAGAACAACTCCATTTGGCTCACTAACTTCACACACCATCAGGCTTCCAAGCAGCTCTCAAGGAAACTCAGTTTTCACACTCTATGCTTAGTGCCCTTTGAGTGCATTATCTAGGAATGAACCTGGTAGAGCATCCCACACAAACGAATGCTCCACATGCGGGTTTCACATGCCACCAACTCCACATTCACAGGCAACTTCAGCGCCACAGCCGTTTTCAGATAGCCCTCAATGCAAAGGCTCTAGACGCAAATATTGGTGTGAGAGCTAATTCAATCAAGGAAACACTGCATGTTGGTGAAGGGCATATTGAAGAAGGATCAGCCGAGTGGTTCTTGTGGGACAACAACTCCATTTGGCTCACAAACTTCACACACCATCAGGCTTCCAAGCAGCTCTCAAGGAAACTCAGTTTTCACACTCTATGCTTAGTGCCCTTTGAGTGCATTATCTAGGAATGAACCTGGTAGAGCATCCCACACAAACGAATGCTCCACATGCGGGTTTCACATGCCACCAACTCCACATTCACAGGCAACTTCAGCGCCACAGCCGTTTTCAGATAGCCCTCAATGCAAAGGCTCTAGACGCAAATATTGGTGTGAGAGCTAATTCAATCAAGGAAACACTGCATGTTGGTGAAGGGCATATTGAAGAAGGATCAGCCGAGTGGTTCTTGTGGGAGAACAACTCCATTTGGCTCACTAACTTCACACACCATCAGGCTTCCAAGCAGCTCTCAAGGAAACTCAGTTTTCACACTCTATGCTTAGTGCTCTTTGTGTGCCTAGGACTGAAATGAAGCTTGGTTAGCATCCCACACAAACGAATGCTCCACATGCGGGTTTCACATGACACCAACTCCACATTCACAGGCAACTTCAGCGCCACAGCCGTTTTCAGATAGCCCTCAATGCAAAGGCTCTAGACACAAATATTGGTGTGAGAGCTAATTCAATCAAGGAAACACTGCATGTTGGTGAAGGGCATATTGAAGAAGGATCAGCCGAGTGGTTCTTGTGGGAGAACAACTCCATTTGGCTCACTAACTTCACACACCATCAGGCTTCCAAGCAGCTCTCAAGGAAACTCAGTTTTCACACTCTATGCTTAGTGCCCTTTGAGTGCATTATCTAGGAATGAACCTGGTAGAGCATCCCACACAAACGAATGCTCCACATGCGGGTTTCACATGCCACCAACTCCACATTCACAGGCAACTTCAGCGCCACAGCCGTTTTCAAATAGCCCTCAATGCAAAGGCTCTAGACGCAAATATTGGTGTGAGAGCTAATTCAATCAAGGAAACACTGCATGTTGGTGAAGGGCATATTGAAGAAGGATCAGTCGAGTGGTTCTTGTGGGAGAACAACTCCATTTGGCTCACTAACTTCACACACCATCAGGCTTCCAAGCAGCTCTCAAGGAAACTCAGTTTTCACACTCTACGCTTAGTGCCCTTTGAGTGCATTATCTAGGAATGAACCTGGTAGAGCATCCCACACAAACGAATGCTCCACATGCGGGTTTCACATGCCACCAACTCCACATTCACAGGCAACTTCAGCGCCACAGCCGTTTTCAGATAGCCCTCAATGCAAAGGCTCTAGACGCAAATATTGGTGTGAGAGCTAATTCAATCAAGGAAACACTGCATGTTGGTGAAGGGCATATTGAAGAAGGATCAGCCGAGTGGTTCTTGTGGGAGAACAACTCCATTTGGCTCACTAACTTCACACACCATCAGGCTTCCAAGCAGCTCTCAAGGAAACTCAGTTTTCACACTCTATGCTTAGTGCCCTTTGAGTGCATTATCTAGGAATGAACCTGGTAGAGCATCCCACACAAACGAATGCTCCACATGCGGGTTTCACATGCCACCAACTCCACATTCACAGGCAACTTCAGCGCCACAGCCGTTTTCAGATAGCCCTCAATGCAAAGGCTCTAGACGCAAATATTGGTGTGAGAGCTAATTCAATCAAGGAAACACTGCATGTTGGTGAAGGGCATATTGAAGAAGGATCAGCCGAGTGGTTCTTGTGGGAGAACAACTCCATTTGGCTCACTAACTTCACACACCATCAGGCTTCCAAGCAGCTCTCAAGGAAACTCAGTTTTCACACTCTATGCTTAGTGCCCTTTGAGTGCCTAGGACTGAAATGAAGCTTGGTGAGCATCCCACATAAACGAATGCTCCACTTGCGGGTTTCACATGCCACCAACTCCACATTCACAGGCAACTTCAGCGCCACAGCCGTTTTCAGATAGCCCTCAATGCAAAGGCTCTAGACGCAAATATTGGTGTGAGAGCTAATTCAATCAAGGAAACACTGCATGTTGGTGAAGGGCATATTGAAGAAGGATCAGCCGAGTGGTTCTTGTGGGAGAACAACTCCATTTGGCTCACTAACTTCACACACCATCAGGCTTCCAAGCAGCTCTCAAGGAAACTCAGTTTTCAAACTCTATGCTTAGTGCCCTTTGAGTGCCTAGGACTGAAATGAAGCTTGGAGAGCATCCCACACAAACGAATGCTCCACATGCGGGTTTCACATGCCAACAACTCCACATTCACAGGCAACTTCAGCGCCACAGCCGTTTTCAGATAGCCCTCAATGCAAAGGCTCTAGACGCAAATATTGGTGTGAGAGCTAATTCAATCAAGGAAACACTGCATGTTGGTGAAGGGCATATTGAAGAAGGATCAGCCGAGTGGTTCTTGTGGGAGAACAACTCCATTTGGCTCACTAACTTCACACACCATCAGGCTTCCAAGCAGCTTTCAAGGAAACTCAGTTTTCACACTCTATGCTTAGTGCCCTTTGAGTGCATTATCTAGGAATGAACCTGGTAGAGCATCCCACACAAACGAATGCTCCACATGCGGGTTTCACATGCCACCAACTCCACATTCACAGGCAACTTCAGCGCCACAGCCGTTTTCAGATAGCCCTCAATGCAAAGGCTCTAGACACAAATATTGGTGTGAGAGCTAATTCAATCAAGGAAACACTGCATGTTGGTGAAGGGCATATTGAAGAAGGATCAGCCGAGTGGTTCTTGTGGGAGAACAACTCCATTTGGCTCACTAACTTCACACACCATCAGGCTTCCAAGCAGCTTTCAAGGAAACTCAGTTTTCACACTCTATGCTTAGTGCCCTTTGAGTGCATTATCTAGGAATGAACCTGGTAGAGCATCCCACACAAACGAATGCTCCACATGCGGGTTTCACATGCCACCAACTCCACATTCACAGGCAACTTCAGCGCCAGAGCCGTTTTCAGATAGCCCTCAATGCAAAGGCTCTAGACGCAAATATTGGTGTGAGAGCTAATTCAATCAAGGAAACACTGCATGTTGGTGAAGGGCATATTGAAGAAGGATCAGCCGAGTGGTTCTTGTGGGAGAACAACTCCATTTGGCTCACTAACTTCACACACCATCAGGCTTCCAAGCAGCTCTCAAGGAAACTCAGTTTTCACACTCTATGCTTAGTGCTCTTTGTGTGCCTAGGACTGAAATGAAGCTTGGTTAGCATCCCACACAAACGAATGCTCCACATGCGGGTTTCACATGCCACCAACTCCACATTCACAGGCAACTTCAGCGCCACAGCCGTTTTCAGATAGCCCTCAATGCAAAGGCTCTAGACACAAATATTGGTGTGAGAGCTAATTCAATCAAGGAAACACTGCATGTTGGTGAAGGGCATATTGAAGAAGGATCAGCCGAGTGGTTCTTGTGGGAGAACAACTCCATTTGGCTCACTAACTTCACACACCATCAGGCTTCCAAGCAGCTCTCAAGGAAACTCAGTTTTCACACTCTATGTTTAGTGCCCTTTGAGTGCATTATCTAGGAATGAACCTGGTAGAGCATCCCACACAAACGAATGCTCCACATGCGGGTTTCACATGCCACCAACTTCACATTCACAGGCAACTTCAGCGCCACAGCCGTTTTCAGATAGCCCTCAATGCAAAGGCTCTAGACGCAAATATTGGTGTGAGAGCTAATTCAATCAAGGAAACACTGCATGTTGGTGAAGGGCATATTGAAGAAGGATCAGCCGAGTGGTTCTTGTGGGAGAACAACTCCATTTGGCTCACTAACTTCACACACCATCAGGCTTCCAAGCAGCTCTCAAGGAAACTCAGTTTTCACACTCTATGCTTAGTGCCCTTTGAGTGCCTAGGACTGAAATGAAGCTTGGTGACCATCCCACATAAACGAATGCTCCACATGCGGGTTTCACATGCCACCAACTCCACATTCACAGGCAACTTCAGCGCCACAGCCGTTTTCAGATAGCCCTCAATGCAAAGGCTCTAGACGCAAATATTGGTGTGAGAGCTAATTCAATCAAGGAAACACTGCATGTTGGTGAAGGGCATATTGAAGAAGGATCAGTCGAGTGGTTCTTGTGGGAGAACAACTCCATTTCGCTCACTAACTTCACACACCATCAGGCTTCCAAGCAGCTCTCAAGGAAACTCAGTTTTCACACTCTATGCTTAGTGCCCTTTGAGTGCCTAGGACTGAAATGAAGCTTGGAGAGCATCCCACACAAACGAATGCTCCACATGCGGGTTTCACATGACACCAACTCCACATTCACAGGCAACTTCAGCGCCACAGCCGTTTTCAGATAGCCCTCAATGCAAAGGCTCTAGACGCAAATATTGGTGTGAGAGCTAATTCAATCAAGGAAACACTGCATGTTGGTGAAGGGCATATTGAAGAAGGATCAGCCGAGTGGTTCTTGTGGGAGAACAACTCCATTTGGCTCACTAACTTCACACACCATCAGGCTTCCAAGCAGCTCTCAAGGAAACTCAGTTTTCACACTCTATGCTTAGTGCCCTTTGAGTGCATTATCTAGGAATGAACCTGGTAGAGCATCCCACACAAAGGAATGCTCCACATGCGGGTTTCACATGCCACCAACTCCACATTCACAGGCAACTTCAGCGCCACAGCCGTTTTCAGATAGCCCTCAATGCAAAGGCTCTAGACACAAATATTGGTGTGAGAGCTAATTCAATCAAGGAAACACTGCATGTTGGTGAAGCGCATATTGAAGAAGGATCAGCCGAGTGGTTCTTGTGGGAGAACAACTTCATTTGGCTCACTAACTTCACACACCATCAGGCTTCCAAGCAGCTCTCAAGAAAACTCAGTTTTCACACTCTATGCTTAGTGCCCTTTGAGTGCATTATCTAGGAATGAACCTGGTAGAGCATCCCACACAAACGAATGCTCCACATGCGGGTTTCACATGACACCAACTCCACATTCACAGGCAACTTCAGCGCCACAGCCGTTTTCAGATAGCCCTCAATGCAAAGGCTCTAGACGCAAATATTGGTGTGAGAGCTAATTCAATCAAGGAAACACTGCATGTTGGGGAAGGGCATATTGAAGAAGGATCAGCCGAGTGGTTCTTGTGGGAGAACAACTTCATTTGGCTCACTAACTTCACACACCATCAGGCTTCCAAGCAGCTCTCAAGGAAACTCAGTTTTCACACTCTATGCTTAGTGCCCTTTGAGTGCCTAGGACTGAAATGAAGCTTGGTGAGCATCCCACATAAACGAATGCTCCACATGCGGGTTTCACATGCCACCAACTCCACATTCACAGGCAACTTCAGCGCCACAGCCGTTTTCAGATAGCCCTCAATGCAAAGGCTCTAGACGCAAATATTGGTGTGAGAGCTAATTCAATCAAGGAAACACTGCATGTTGGTGAAGGGCATATTGAAGAAGGATCAGCCGAGTGGTTCTTGTGGGAGAACAACTCCATTTGGCTCACTAACTTCACACAGCATCAGGCTTCCAAGCAGCTCTCAAGGAAACTCAGTTTTCACACTCTATGCTTAGTGCCCTTTGAGTGCATTATCTAGGAATGAACCTGGTAGAACATCCCACACAAACGAATGCTCCACATGCGGGTTTCACATGCCACCAACTCCACATTCACAGGCAACTTCAGAGCCACAGCCGTTTTCAGATAGCCCTCAATGCAAAGGCTCTAGACGCAAATATTGGTGTGAGAGCTAATTCAATCAAGGAAACACTGCATGTTGGTGAAGGGCATATTGGAGAAGGATCAGTCGAGTGGTTCTTGTGGGAGAACAACTCCATTTGGCTCACTAACTTCACACACCATCAGGCTTCCAAGCAGCTCTCAAGGAAACTCAGTTTTCACACTCTATGCTTAGTGCCCTTTGAGTGCATTATCTAGGAATGAACCTGGTAGAGCATCCCACACAAACGAATGCTCCACATGCGGGTTTCACATGCCACCAACTCCACATTCACAGGCAACTTCAGCGCCACAGCCGTTTTCAGATAGCCCTCAATGCAAAGGCTCTAGACACAAATATTGGTGTGAGAGCTAATTCAATCAAGGAAACACTGCATGTTGGTGAAGGGCATATTGAAGAAGGATCAGCCGAGTGGTTCTTGTGGGAGAACAACTCCATTTGGCTCACTAACTTCACACACCATCAGGCTTCCAAGCAGCTCTCAAGGAAACTCAGTTTTCACACTCTATGCTTAGTGCTCTTTGTGTGCCTAGGACTGAAATGAAGCTTGGTCAGCATCGCACACAAACGAATGCTCCACATGCGGGTTTCACATGCCACCAACTCCACATTGACAGGCAACTTCAGCGCCACAGCCGTTTTCAGATAGCCCTCAATGCAAAGGCTCTAGATGCAAATATTGGTGTGAGAGCTAATTCAATCAAGGAAACACTGCATGTGGGTGAAGGGCATATTGAAGAAGGATCAGCCGAGTGGTTCTTGTGGGAGAACAACTCCATTTGGCTCACTAACGTCACACACCATCAGGCTTCCAAGCAGCTCTCAAGGAAACTCAGTTTTCACACTCTATGCTTAGTGCTCTTTGTGTGCCTAGAACTGAAATGAAGCTTGGTGAGCATCCCACACAAACGAATGCTCCACATGCGGGTTTCACATGCCAGCAACTCCACATTCACAGGCAACTTCAGCGCCACAGCCGTTTTCAGATAGCCCTCAATGCAAAGGCTCTAGATGCAAATATTGGTGTGAGAGCTAATTCAATCAAGGAAACACTGCATGTTGGTGAAGGGCATATTGAAGAAGGATCAGCCGAGTGGTTCTTGTGGAAGAACAACTCCATTTGGCTCACTAACTTCACACACCATCAGGCTTCCAAGCAGCTCTCAAGGAAACTCAGTTTTCACACTCTATGTTTAGTGCCCTTTGAGTGCATTATCTAGGAATGAACCTGGTAGAGCATCCCACACAAACGAATGCTCCACATGCGGGTTTCACATGCCACCAACTTCACATTAACAGGCAACTTCAGCGCCACAGCCATTTTCAGATAGCCCTCAATGCAAAGGCTCTAGACGCAAATATTGGTGTGAGAGCTAATTCAATCAAGGAAACACTGCATGTTGGTGAAGGGCATATTGAAGAAGGATCAGCCGAGTGGTTCTTGTGGGAGAACAACTCCATTTGGCTCACTAACTTCACACACCATCAGGCTTCCAAGCAGCTCCCAAGGAAACTATGTTTTCACACTCTATGCTTAGTGCCCTTTGAGTGCCTAGGACTGAAATGAAGCTTGGTGAGCATCCCACACAAACGAATGCTCCACATGCGGGTTTCACATGCCACCAACTCCACATTCACAGGCAACTTCAGCGCCACAGCAGTTTTCAGATAGCCCTCAATGCAAAGGCTCTAGACGCAAATATTGGTGTGAGAGCTAATTCAATCAAGGAAACACTGCATGTTGGTGAAGGGCATATTGAAGAAGGATCAGCCGAGTGGTTCTTGTGGGAGAACAACTTCATTTGGCTCACTAACTTCACACACCATCAGGCTTCCAAGCAGCTCTCAAGGAAACTCAGTTTTCACACTCTATGCTTAGTGCTATTTGAGTGCATTATCTAGGAATGAACCTGATAGAGCATCCCACACAAACGAATGCTCCACATGCGGGTTTCACATGCCACCAACTCCACATTCACAGGCAACTTCAGCGCCACAGCCGTTTTCAGATAGCCCTCAATGCAAAGGCTCTAGACGCAAATATTGGTGTGAGAGCTAATTCAATCAAGGAAACACTGCATGTTGGTGAAGCGCATATTGAAGAAGGATCAGCCGAGTGGTTCTTGTGGGAGAACAACTTCATTTGGCTCACTAACTTCACACACCATCAGGCTTCCAAGCAGCTCTCAAGGAAACTCAGTTTTCACACTCTATGCTTAGTGCCCTTTGAGTGCATTATCTAGGAATGAACCTGGTAGAGCATCCCACACAAACGAATGCTCCACATGCGGGTTTCACATGCCACCAACTCCACATTCACAGGCAACTTCAGCTCCACAGCCGTTTTCAGATAGCCCTCAAGGCAAAGGATCTAGACGCAAATATTGGTGTGAGAGCTAATTCAATCAAGGAAACACTGAATGTTGGTGAAGGGCATATTGAAGAAGGATCAGCCGAGTGGTTCTTGTGGGAGAACAACTCCATTTGGCTCACTAACTTCACACACCATCAGGCTTCCAAGCAGCTCTCAAGGAAACTCAGTTTTCACACTCTATGCTTAGTGCCCTTTGAGTGCATTATCTAGGAATGAACCTGATAGAGCATCCCACACAAACGAATGCTCCACATGCGGGTTTCACATGCCACCAACTCCACATTCACAGGCAACTTCAGCGCCACAGCCGTTTTCAGATAGCCCTCAATGCAAAGGCTCTAGACGCAAATATTGGTGTGAGAGCTAATTCAATCAAGGAAACACTGCATGTTGGTGAAGCGCATATTGAAGAAGGATCAGCCGAGTGGTTCTTGTGGGAGAACAACTCCATTTGGCTCACTAACTTCACACACCATCAGGCATCCAAGCAGCTCTCAAGGAAACTCAGTTTTCACACTCTATGCTTAGTGCCCTTTGAGTGCATTATCTAGGAATGAACCTGGTAGAGCATCACACACAAACGAATGCTCCACATGCGGGTTTCACATGCCACCAACTCCACATTCACAGGCAACTTCAGCGCCACAGCCGTTTTCAGATAGCCCTCAATGCAAAGGCTCTAGACACAAATATTGGTGTGAGAGCTAATTCAATCAAGGAAACACTGCATGTTGGTGAAGGGCATATTGAAGAAGGATCAGCCGAGTGGTTCTTGTGGGAGAACAACTTCATTTGGCTCACTAACTTCACACACCATCAGGCTTCCAAGCAGCTCTCAAGGAAACTCAGTTTTCACACTCTATGCTTAGTGCCCTTTGAGTGCATTATCTAGGAATGAACCTGGTAGAGCATCCCACACAAACGAATGCTCCACATGCGGGTTTCACATGCCACCAACTCCACATTCACAGGCAACTTCAGCGCCACAGCCGTTTTCAGATAGCCCTCAATGCAAAGGCTCTAGACACAAATATTGGTGTGAGAGCTAATTCAATCAAGGAAACACTGCATGTTGGTGAAGGGCATATTGAAGAAGGATCAGCAGAGTGGTTCTTGTGGGAGAACAACTCCATTTGGCTCACTAACTTCACACACCATCAGGCTTCCAAGCAACTCTCAAGGAAACTCAGTTTTCACACTCTATGTTTAGTGCCCTTTGAGTGCATTATCTAGGAATGAACCTGGTAGAGCATCCCACACAAACGAATGCTCCACATGCGGGTTTCACATGCCACCAACTCCACATTCACAGGCAACTTCAGCGCCACAGCCGTTTTCAGATAGCCCTCAATGCAAAGGCTCTAGACGCAAATATTGGTGTGAGAGCTAATTCAATCAAGGAAACACTGCATGTTGGTGAAGGGCATATTGAAGAAGGATCAGCCGAGTGGTTCTTGTGGGAGAACAACTCCATTTGGCTCACTAACTTCACACACCATCAGGCTTCCAAGCAGCTCTCAAGGAAACTCAGTTTTCACACTCTATGCTTAGTGCCCTTTAAGTGCATTATCTAGGAATGAACCTGGTAGAGCATCCCACACAAAGGAATGCTCCACATGCGGGTTTCACATGCCACCAACTCCACATTCACAGGCAACTTCAGCGCCACAGCCGTTTTCAGATAGCCCTCAATGCAAAGGCTCTAGACGCCAATATTGGTGTGAGAGCTAATTCAATCAAGGAAACACTGCATGTTGGTGAAGGGCATATTGAAGAAGGATCAGCCGAGTGGTTCTTGTGGGAGAACAACTCCATTTGGCTCACTAACTTCACACACCATCAGGCTTCCAAGCAGCTCTCAAGGAAACTCAGTTTTCACACTCTATGCTTAGTGCCCTTTGAGTGCATTATCTAGGAATGAACCTGGTAGAGCATCACACACAAACGAATGCTCCACATGCGGGTTTCACATGCCACCAACTCCACATTCACAGGCAACTTCAGCGCCACAGCCGTTTTCAGATAGCCCTCAATGCAAAGGATCTAGACGCAAATATTGGTGTGAGAGCTAATTCAATCAAGGAAACACTGCATGTTGGGGAAGGGCATATTGAAGAAGGATCAGTCGAGTGGTTCTTGTGCGAGAACAACTCCATTTGGCTCACTAACTTCACACACCATCAGGCTTCCAAGCAGCTCTCAAGGAAACTCAGTTTTCACACTCTATGCTTAGTGCCCTTTGAGTGCATTATCTAGGAATGAACCTGGTAGAGCATCCCACACAAACGAATGCTCCACATGCGGGTTTCACATGCCACCAACTCCACATTCACAGGCAACTTCAGCGCCACAGCCGTTTTCAGATAGCCCTCAATGCAAAGGCTCTAGACGCAAATATTGGTGTGAGAGCTAATTCAATCAAGGAAACACTGCATGTTGGTGAAGGGCATATTGAAGAAGGATCAGCCGAGTGGTTCTTGTGGGAGAACAACTCCATTTGGCTCACTAACTTCACACACCATCAGGCTTCCAAGCAGCTCTCAAGGAAACTCAGTTTTCACACTCTATGCTTAGTGCTCTTTGTGTGCCTAGGACTGAAATGAAGCTTGGTGAGCATCCCACACAAACGAATGCTCCACATGCGGGTTTCACATGCCACCAACTCCACATTCACAGGCAACTTCAGCGCCACAGCCGTTTTCAGATAGCCCTCAATGCAAAGGATCTAGACGCAAATATTGGTGTGAGAGCTAATTCAATCAAGGAAACACTGCATGTTGGTGAAGGGCATATTGAAGAAGGATCAGCCGAGTGGTTCTTGTGGGAGAACAACTCCATTTGGCTCACTAACTTCACACACCATCAGGCTTCCAAGCAGCTCTCAAGGAAACTCAGTTTTCACACTCTATGCTTAGTGCTCTTTGTGTGCCTAGGACTGAAATGAAGCTTGGTCAGCATCCCACACAAACGAATGCTCCACATGCGGGTTTCACATGCCACCAACTCCACATTCACAGGCAACTTCAGCGCCACAGCCGTTTTCAGATAGCCCTCAATGCAAAGGATCTAGACGCAAATATTTGTGTGAGAGCTAATTCAATCAAGGAAACACTGCATGTTGGTGAAGGGCATATTGAAGAAGGATCAGCCGAGTGGTTCTTGTGGGAGAACAACTCCATTTGGCTCACTAACTTCACACACCATCAGGCTTCCAAGCAGCTCTCAAGGAAACTCAGTTTTCACACTCTATGCTTAGTGCTGTTTGTGTGCCTAGGACTGAAATGAAGCTTGGTCAGCATCCCACACAAACGAATGCTCCACATGCGGGTTTCACATGCCACCAACTCCACATTCACAGGCAACTTCAGCTCCACAGCCGTTTTCAGATAGCCCTTAATGCAAAGGCTGTAGACGCAAATATTGGTGTGAGATCTAATTCAATCAAGGAAACACTGCATGTTGGTGAAGGGCATATTGAAGAAGGATCAGCCGAGTGGTTCTTGTGGGAGAACAACTCCATTTGGCTCACTAACTTCACACACCATCAGGCTTCCAAGCAGCTCTCAAGGAAACTCAGTTTTCACACTCTATGCTTAGTGCTCTTTGTGTGCCTAGGACTGAAATGAAGCTTGGTCAGCATCCCACACAAACGAATGCTCCACATGCGGGTTTCACATGCCACCAACTCCACATTCACAGGCAACTTCAGCGCCACAGCCGTTTTCAGATAGCCCTCAATGCAAAGGCTATAGACGCAAATATTGGTGTGAGAGCTAATTCAATCAAGGAAACACTGCATGTTGGTGAAGGGCATATTGAAGAAGGATCAGCCGAGTGGTTCTTGTGGGAGAACAACTCCATTTGGCTCACTAACTTCACACACCATCAGGCTTCCAAGCAGCTCTCAAGGAAACTCAGTTTTCACACTCTATGCTTAGTGCTCTTTGTGTGCCTAGGACTGAAATGAAGCTTGGTCAGCATCCCACACAAACGAATGCTCCACATGCGGGTTTCACATGCCACCAACTCCACATTGACAGGCAACTTCAGCTCCACAGCCGTTTTCAGATAGCCCTCAATGCAAAGGCTCTAGACGCAAATATTGGTGTGAGAGCTAATTCAATCAAGGAAACACTGCATGTTGGTGAAGGGCATATTGAAGAAGGATCAGCCGAGTGGTTCTTGTGGGAGAACAACTCCATTTGGCTCACTAACTTCACACACCATCAGGCTTCCAAGCAGCTCTCAAGGAAACTCAGTTTTCACACTCTATGCTTAGTGCTCTTTGTGTGCCTAGGACTGAAATGAAGCTTGGTCAGCATCCCACACAAACGAATGCTCCACATGCGGGTTTCACATGTCACCAACTCCACATTCACAGGCAACTTCAGCGCCACAGCCGTTTTCAGATAGCCCTCAATGCAAAGGCTCTAGACGCAAATATTGGTGTGAGAGCTAATTCAATCAAGGAAACACTGCATGTTGGTGAAGGGCATATTGAAGAAGGATCAGCCGAGTGGTTCTTGTGGGAGAACAACTCCATTTGGCTCACTAACTTCACACACCATCAGGCTTCCAAGCAGCTCTCAAGGAAACTCAGTTTTCACACTCTATGCTTAGTGCCCTTTGAGTGCATTATCTAGGAATGAACCTGGTAGAGCATCCCACACAAACGAATGCTCCACATGCGGATTTCACGTGCCACCAACTCCAAATTCTCAGGCAACTTCCGCGCCACAGCTTTTTTCAGATAGCCCTCAATGCAAAGGCTCTAGACGCAAATATTGGTGTGAGAGCTAATTCAATCAAGGAAACACTGCATGTTGGTGAAGGGCATATTGAAGAAGGATCAGCCGAGTGGTTCTTGTGGGAGAACAACTCCATTTGGCTCACTAACTTCACACACCATCAGGCTTCCAAGCAGCTCTCCAGGAAACTCAGTTTTCACACTCTATGCTTAGTGCTCTTTGTGTGCCTAGGACTGAAATGAAGCTTGGTCAGCATCCCACACAAACGAATGCTCCACATGCGGGTTTCACATGCCACCAACTCCACATTGACAGGCAACTTCAGCTCCACAGCCGTTTTCAGATAGCCCTCAATGCAAAGGCTCTAGACGCAAATATTGGTGTGAGAGCTAATTCAATCAAGGAAACACTGCATGTTGGTGAAGGGCATATTGAAGAAGGATCAGCCGAGTGGTTCTTGTGGGAGAACAACTCCATTTGGCTCACTAACTTCACACACCATCAGGCTTCCAAGCAGCTCTCAAGGAAACTCAGTTTTCACACTCTATGCTTAGTGCTCTTTGTGTGCCTAGGACTGAAATGAAGCTTGGTCAGCATCCCACACAAACGAATGCTCCACATGTGGGTTTCACATGCCACCAACTCCACATTCACAGGCAACTTCAGCGCCACAGCCGTTTTCAGATAGCCCTCAATGCAAAGGCTCTAGACGCAAATATTGGTGTGAGAGCTAATTCAATCAAGGAAACACTGCATGTTGGTGAAGGGCATATTGAAGAAGGATCAGCCGAGTGGTTCTTGTGGGAGAACAACTCCATTTGGCTCACTAACTTCACACACCATCAGGCTTCCAAGCAGCTCTCAAGGAAACTCAGTTTTCACACTCTATGCTTAGTGCCCTTTGAGTGCATTATCTAGGATTGAATCTGGTAGAGCATCCCACACAAACGAATGCTCCACATGTGGGTTTCACATGCCACCAACTCCACATTCACAGGCAACTTCAGCGCCACAGCCGTTTTCAGATAGCCCTCAATGCAAAGGCTCTAGACGCAAATATTGGTGTGAGAGCTAATTCAATCAAGGAAACACTGCATGTTGGTGAAGCGCATATTGAAGAAGGATCAGCCGAGTGGTTCTTGTGGGAGAACAACTCCATTTGGCTCACTAACTTCACACACCATCAGGCTTCCAAGCAGCTCTCAAGGAAACTCAGTTTTCACACTCTATGCTTAGTGCCCTTTGTATGGGTAGGACTGAAATGAACCTGGTAGAGCATCCCACACAAACGAATGCTCCACATGCGGGTTTCACATGTCACCAACTCCACATTCACAGGCAACTTCAGCGCCACAGCCGTTTTCAGATAGTCCTCAATGCAAAGGCTCTAGACGCAAATATTGGTGTGAGAGCTAATTCAATCAAGGAAACACTGCATGTTGGTGAAGGGCATATTGAAGAAGGATCAGCCGAGTGGTTCTTGTGGGAGAACAACTCCATTTGGCTCACTAACTTCACACACCATCAGGCTTCCAAGCAGCTCTCAAGGAAACTCAGTTTTCACACTCTATGCTTAGTGCCCTTTGAGTGCATTATCTAGGAATGAACCTGGTAGAGCATCCCACACAAACGAATGCTCCACATGCGGATTTCACGTGCCACCAACTCCAAATTCTCAGGCAACTTCCGCGCCACAGCTTTTTTCAGATAGCCCTCAATGCAAAGGCTCTAGACGCAAATATTGGTGTGAGAGCTAATTCAATCAAGGAAACACTGCATGTTGGTGAAGGGCATATTGAAGAAGGATCAGCCGAGTGGTTCTTGTGGGAGAACAACTCCATTTGGCTCACTAACTTCACACACCATCAGGCTTCCAAGCAGCTCTCCAGGAAACTCAGTTTTCACACTCTATGCTTAGTGCCCTTTGAGTGCATTATCTAGGAATGATCCTGGTAGAGCATTCCACACAAACGAATGCTCCACATGCGGTTTCACATGCCACCAACTCCACATTCACAGGCAACTTCAGCGCCACTGCCGTTTTCAGATAGCCCTCAATGCAAAGGCTCTAGACGCAAATATTGGTGTGAGAGCTAATTCAATCAAGGAAACACTGCATGTTGGTGAAGGGCATATTGAAGAAGGATCAGCCGAGTGGTTCTTGTGGGAGAACAACTCCATTTGGCTCACTAACTTCACACACCATCAGGCTTCCAAGCAGCTCTCAAGGAAACTCAGTTTTCACACTCTATGCTTAGTGCCCTTTGAGTGCATTATCTAGGAATGAACCTGGTAGAGCATCCCACACAAACGAATGCTCCACATGCGGTTTTCACATGCCACCAACTCCACATTCACAGCACCATCAGCGCCACAGCCGTTTTCAGATAGCCCTCAATGCAAAGGCTCTAGACGCAAATATTGGTGTGAGAGCTAATTCAATCAAGGAAACACTGCATGTTGGTGAAGGGCATATTGAAGAAGGATCAGCCGAGTGGTTCTTGTGGGAGAACAACTCCATTTGGCTCACTAATTTCACACACCATCAGGCTTCCAAGCAGCTCTCAAGGAAACTCAGTTTTCACACTCTATGCTTAGTGCCTTTGAGTACCTAGGAATGAAATGAAGCTTGGTGAGCATCCCACACAAACGAATGCTCCACATGCGGGTTTCACATGCCACCAACTCCACATTCACAGGCAACTTCAGCGCCACAGCCGTTTTCAGATAGCCCTCAATGCAAAGGCTCTAGACGCAAATATTGGTGTGAGAACTAATTCAATCAAGGAAACACTGCATGTTGGTGAAGGGCATATTGAAGAAGGATCAGCCGAGTCGTTCTTGTGGGAGAACAACTCCATTTGACTCACTAACTTCACACACCATCAGGCTTCCAAGCAGCTCTCAAGGAAACTCAGTTTTCACACTCTATGCTTAGTGCCCTTTGAGTGCATTATCTAGGAATGAACCTGGTAGAGCATCCCACACAAACGAATGCTCCACATGCGGGTTTCACATGCCACCAACTCCACATTCACAGGCAACTTCAGCGCCACAGCCGTTTTCAGATAGCCCTCAATGCAAAGGCTCTAGACGCAAATATTGGTGTGAGAGCTAATTCAATCAAGGAAACACTGCATGTTGGTGAAGGGCATATTGAAGAAGGATCAGCCGAGTGGTTCTTGTGGGAGAACAACTCCATTTGGCTCACTAACTTCACACACCATCAGGCTTCCAAGCAGCTCTCAAGGAAACTCAGTTTTCACACTCTATGCTTAGTGCCCTTTGAGTACCTAGGAATGAAATGAAGCTTGGTGAGCATCCCACACAAACGAATGCTCCACATGCGGGTTTCACATGCCACCAACTCCACATTCACAGGCAACTTCAGCGCCACAGCCGTTTTCAGATAGCCCTCAATGCAAAGGCTCTAGACACAAATATTGGTGTGGGGGATAATTCATTCAAGGAAACACTGCATGTTGGTGAAGGGCATATTGAAGAAGGATCAGCCGAGTGGTTCTTGTGGGAGAACAACTCCATTTGGCTCACTAACTTCACACAACATCAGGCTTCCAAGCAGCTCTCAAGGAAACTCAGTTTTCACACTCTATGCTTAGTGCCCTTTGAGTGCATTATCTAGGAATGAACCTGGTAGAGCATCCCACACAAACGAATGCTCCACATGCGGGTTTCACATGCCACCAACTCCACATTGACAGGCAACTTCAGCGCCACAGCCGTTTTCAGATAGCCCTCAATGCAAAGGCTCTAGACGCAAATATTGGTGTGAGAGCTAATTCAATCAAGGAAACACTGCATGTTGGTGAAGGGCATATTGAAGAAGGATCAGCCGAGTGGTTCTTGTGGGAAAACAACCCCATTTGGCTCACTAACTTCACACACCATCAGGCTTCCAAGCAGCTCTCAAGGAAACTCAGTTTTCACACTCTGTGCTTAGTGCCCTTTGAGTGCATTATCTAGGAATGAACCTGGTAGAGCATCCCACACAAACGAATGCTCCACATGCGGGTTTCACATGCCACCAACTCCACATTCTCAGGCAAATTCAGCGCCACAGCCGTTTTCAGATAGCCCTCAATGCAAAGGCTCTAGACGCAAATATTGGTGTGAGAGCTAATTCAATCAAGGAAACACTGCATGTTGGTGAAGGGCATATTGAAGAAGGATCAGCCGAGTGGTTCTTTTTATTTTTTTTTTTATTTTTTTATTTTTTTTAATTTTATTTTAAATTCATTAATTACATTGTATTATGTGACACAGTTTCATAGGTACTGGGATTCTCCCCACCACTCCCCAAACCCTCCTATCATGGTGGATTCCTCCACCTTGTTGCATAACCACAGTTCAAGTTCAGTTGAGATTCCCCCATTGCAAGCATATACCAAACAAAGAGTCCAGCATCTTATTGTCTAGTCAAGTTCAACGGCTTGGTTCTTGTGGGAGAACAACTCCATTTGGCTCACTAACTTCACACACCATCAGGCTTCCAAGCAGCTCTCAAGGAAACTCAGTTTTCACACTCTATGCTTAGTGCCCTTTGAGTGCATTATCTAGGAATGAACCTGGTAGAGCATCCCACACAAACGAATGCTCCACATGCGGGTTTCACATGCCACCAACTCCACATTCACAGGCAACTTCAGCGCCACAGCCGTTTTCAGATAGCCCTCAATGCAAAGGCTCTAGACTCAAATATTGGTGTGAGAGCTAATTCAATCAAGGAAACACTGCATGTTGGTGAAGGGCATATTGAAGAAGGATCAGCCGAGTGGTTCTTGTGGGAGAACAACTCCATTTGGCTCACTAACTTCACACACCATCAGGCTTCCAAGCAGCTCTCAAGGAAACTCAGTTTTCACACTCTATGCTTAGTGCCCTTTGAGTATCTAGGAATGAAATGAAGCTTGGTGAGCATCCCACACAAACGAATGCTCCACATGCGGGTTTCACATGCCACCAACTCCACATTCACAGGCAACTTCAGCGCCACAGCCGTTTTCAGATAGCCCTCAATGCAAAGGCTCTAGACACAAATATTGGTGTGGGGGATAATTCATTCAAGGAAACACTGCATGTTGGTGAAGGGCATATTGAAGAAGGATCAGCCGAGTGGTTCTTGTGGGAGAACAACTCCATTTGACTCACTAACTTCACACACCATCAGGCTTCCAAGCAGCTCTCAAGGAAACTCAGTTTTCACACTCTATGCTTAGTGCCCTTTGAGTGCATTATCTAGGAATGAACCTGGTAGAGCATCCCACACAAACGAATGCTCCACATGCGGGTTTCACATGCCACCAACTCCACATTCACAGGCAACTTCAGCGCCACAGCCGTTTTCAGATAGCCCTCAATGCAAAGGCTCTAGACGCAAATATTGGTGTGAGAGCTAATTCAATCAAGGAAACACTGCATGTTGGTGAAGGGCATATTGAAGATTGATCAGCCGAGTGGTTCTTGTGGGAAAACAACCCCATTTGGCTCACTAACTTCACACACCATCAGGCTTCCAAGCAGCTCTCAAGGAAACTCAGTTTTCACACTCTGTGCTTAGTGCCCTTTGAGTGCATTATCTAGGAATGAACCTGGTAGAGCATCCCACACAAACGAATGCTCCACATGCGGGTTTCACATGCCACCAACTCCACATTCTCAGGCAAATTCAGCGCCACAGCCGTTTTCAGATAGCCCTCAATGCAAAGGCTCTAGACGCAAATATTGGTGTGAGAGCTAATTCAATCAAGGAAACACTGCATGTTGGTGAAGGTCATATTGAAGAAGGATCAGCCGAGTGGTTCTTTTTTTTTTTTTTTTTTTATTTTTTTTAATTTTATTTTAAATTCATTAATTACATTGTATTATGTGACACAGTTTCATAGGTACTGGGATTCTCCCCACCACTCCCCAAACCCTCCTATCATGGTGGATTCCTCCACCTTGTTGCATAACCACAGTTCAAGTTCAGTTGAGATTCCCCCATTGCAAGCATATACCAAACAAAGAGTCCAGCATCTTATTGTCTAGTCAAGTTCAACGGCTTGGTTCTTGTGGGAGAACAACTCCATTTGGCTCACTAACTTCACACACCATCAGGCTTCCAAGCAGCTCTCAAGGAAACTCAGTTTTCACACTCTATGCTTAGTGCCCTTTGAGTGCATTATCTAGGAATGAACCTGGTAGAGCATCCCACACAAACGAATGCTCCACATGCGGGTTTCACATGCCACCAACTCCACATTCACAGGCAACTTCAGCGCCACAGCCGTTTTCAGATAGCCCTCAATGCAAAGGCTCTAGACGCAAATATTGGTGTGAGAGCTAATTCAATCAAGGAAACACTGCATGTTGGTGAAGGGCATATTGAAGAAGGATCAGCCGAGTGGTTCTTGTGGGAGAACAACTCCATTTGACTCACTAACTTCACACACCATCAGGCTTCCAAGCAGCTCTCAAGGAAACTCAGTTTTCACACTCTATGCTTAGTGCCCTTTGAGTGCCTAGGCCTGAAATGAAGCTTGGTAAGCATCCCACACAAACGAATGCTCCACATGCGGGTTTCACATGCCACCAACTCCACATTCACAGGCAACTTCAGCGCCACAGCCGTTTTCAGATAGCCCTCAATGCAAAGGCTCTAGACGCAAATATTGGTGTGAGAGCTAATTCAATCAAGGAAACACTGCATGTTGGTGAAGGGCATATTGAAGAAGGATCAGCCGAGTGGTTCTTGTGGGAGAACAACTCCATTTGGCTCACTAACTTCACACACCATCAGGCTTCCAAGCAGCTCTCAAGGAAACTCAGTTTTCACACTCTATGCTTAGTGCCCTTTGAGTACCTAGGAATGAAATGAAGCTTGGTGAGCATCCCACACAAACGAATGCTCCACATGCGGGTTTCACATGCCACCAACTCCACATTCACAGGCAACTTCAGCGCCACAGCCGTTTTCAGATAGCCCTCAATGCAAAGGCTCTAGACGCAAATATTGGTGTGGGGGATAATTCAATCAAGGAAACACTGCATGTTGGTGAAGGGCATATTGAAGAAGGATCAGCCGAGTGGTTCTTGTGGGAGAACAACTCCATTTGGCTCACTAACTTCACACACCATCAGGCTTCCAAGCAGCTCTCAAGGAAACTCAGTTTTCACACTCTATGCTTAGTGCCCTTTGAGTGCATTATCTAGGAATGAACCTGGTAGAGCATCCCACACAAACGAATGCTCCACATGCGGGTTTCACATGCCACCAACTCCACATTGACAGGCAACTTCAGCGCCACAGCCGTTTTCAGATAGCCCTCAATGCAAAGGCTCTAGACGCAAATATTGGTGTGAGAGCTAATTCAATCAAGGAAACACTGCATGTTGGTGAAGGGCATATTGAAGAAGGATCAGCCGAGTGGTTCTTGTGGGAAAACAACCCCATTTGGCTCACTAACTTCACACACCATCAGGCTTCCAAGCAGCTCTCAAGGAAACTCAGTTTTCACACTCTATGCTTAGTGCCCTTTGAGTGCATTATCTAGGAATGAACCTGGTAGAGCATCCCACACAAACGAATGCTCCACATGCGGGTTTCACATGCCACCAACTCCACATTCACAGGCAACTTCAGCGCCACAGCCGTTTTCAGATAGCCCTCAATGCAAAGGCTCTAGACGCAAATATTGGTGTGAGAGCTAATTCAATCAAGGAAACACTGCATGTTGGTGAAGGGCATATTGAAGAAGGATCAGCCGAGTGGTTCTTGTGGGAGAACAACTCCATTTGACTCACTAACTTCACACACCATCAGGCTTCCAAGCAGCTCTCAAGGAAACTCAGTTTTCACACTCTATGCTTAGTGCCCTTTGAGTGCCTAGAACTGAAATGAAGCTTGGTAAGCATCCTACACAAACGAATGCTCCACATGCGGGTTTCACATGCCACCAACTCCACATTCACAGGCAACTTCAGCGCCACAGCCATTTTCAGATAGCCCTCAATGCAAAGGCTCTAGACACAAATATTGGTGTGAGAGCTAATTCAATCAAGGAAACACTGCATGTTGGTGAAGGGCATATTGAAGAAGGATAAGCCGAGTGTTTTTTTGTGGGAGAACAACTCGATTTGACTCACTAACTTCACACACCATCAGGCTTCCAAGCAGCTCTCAAGGAAACTCAGTTTTCACACTCTATGCTTAGTGCCCTTTGAGTGCATTATCTAGGAATGAACCAGGTAGAACATCCCACACAAACGAATGCTCTACATGCGGGTTTCACATGCCACCAACTCCACATTCACAGGCAACTTCAGCGCCACAGCTGTTTTCAGATAGCCCTCAATGCAAAGGCTCTAGACGCAAATATTGGTGTGAGAGCTAATTCAATCAAGGAAACACTGCATGTTGGTGAAGGGCATATTGAAGAAGGATCAGCCGAGTGGTTCTTGTGGGAGAACAACTCCATTTGGCTCACTAACTTCACACACCATCAGGCTTCCAAGCAGCTCTCAAGGAAACTCAGTTTTCACACTCTATGCTTAGTGCCCTTTGAGTGCATTATCTAGGAATGAACCTGGTAGAGCATCCCACACAAACGAATGCTCCACATACGGGTTTCACATGCCACCAACTCCACATTCACAGGCAACTTCAGCGCCACAGCCGTTTTCAGATAGCCCTCAATGCAAAGGCTCTAGACGCAAATATTGGTGTGAGAGCTAATTCAATCAAGGAAACACTGCATGTTGGTGAAGGGCATATTGAAGAAGGATCAGCCGAGTGGTTCTTGTGGGAGAACAACTCCATTTGGCTCACTAACTTCACACACCATCAGGCTTCCAAGCAGCTCTCAAGGAAACTCAGTTTTCACACTCTATGCTTAGTGCCCTTTGAGTGCATTATCTAGGAATGAACCAAGTAGAACATCCCACACAAACGAATGCTCCACATGCGGGTTTCACATGCCACCAACTCCACATTCTCAGGCAACTTCAGCGCCACAGCTGTTTTCAGATAGCCCTCAATGCAAAGGCTCTAGACGCAAATATTGGTGTGAGAGCTAATTCAATCAAGGAAACACTGCTTGTTGGTGAAGGGCATATTGAAGAAGGATCAGCCGAGTGGTTCTTGTGTTAGAACAACTCCATTTGGCTCACTAACTTCACACACCATCAGGCTTCCAAGCAGCTCTCAAGGAAACTCAGTTTTCACACTCTATGCTTAGTGCCCTTTGAGTGCCTAGGACTGAAATGAAGCTTGGTAAGCATCCCACACAAACGAATGCTCCACATGCGGGTTTCACATGCCACCAACTCCACATTCTCATTCAACTTCAGCGCCACAGCCATTTTCAGATAGCCTTCAATGCAAAGGCTCTAGACGCAAATATTGGTGTGAGAGCTAATTCAATCAAGGAAACACTGCATGTGGGTGAAGGGCATATTGAAGAAGGATACGCATAGTGTTTTTTTGTGGGAGAACAACTCCATTTGGCTCACTAACTTCACACACCATCAGGCTTCCAAGCAGCTCTCAAGGAAACTCAGTTTTCACACTCTATGCTTAGTGCCCTTTGAGTGCATTATCTAGGAATGAACCTGGTAGAGCATCCCACACAAACGAAAGCTCCTCATGCTGGTTTCACATGCCACCAACTCCACATTCACAGGCAACTTCAGCGCCACAGCCGTTTTCAGATAGCCATCAATGCAAAGGCTCTAGACGCAAATATTGGTGTGAGAGCTAATTCAATCAAGGAAACACTGCATGTTGGTGAAGGGCATATTGAAGAAGGATCAGCCGAGTGGTTCTTGTGGGAGAACAACTCCATTTGGCTCACTAACTTCACACACCATCAGGCTTCCAAGCAGCTCTCAAGGAAACTCAGTTTTCACACTCTATGCTTAGTGCCCTTTGAGTGCATTATCTAGGAATGAACCTGGTAGAGCATCCCACATAAACGAATGCTCCACATGCGGGTTTCACATGCCACCAACTCCACATTCTCATTCAACTTCAGCGCCACAGCCATTTTCAGATAGCCTTCAATGCAAAGGCTCTAGACGCAAATATTGGTGTGAGAGCTAATTCAATCAAGGAAACACTGCATGTGGGTGAAGGGCATATTGAAGAAGGATAAGCCGAGTGTTTTTTTGTGGGAGAACAACTCCATTTGGCTCACTAACTTCACACACCATCAGGCTTCCAAGCAGCTCTCAAGGAAACTCAGTTTTCACACTCTATGCTTAGTGCCCTTGAGTGCATTATCTAGGAATGAACATGGTAGAACATCCCACACAAACGAATGCTCCACATGCGGGTTTCACATGCCACCAACTCCACATTCACAGGCAACTTCAGCGCCACAGCTGTTTTCAGATAGCCCTCAATGCAAAGGCTCTAGACGCAAATATTGGTGTGAGAGCTAATTCAATCAACGAAACACTGCATGTTGGTGAAGGGCATATTGAAGAAGGATCAGCCGAGTGGTTCCCTTTTTTTTTTTTTTATTTTATTTTAAATTCATTAATTACATTGTATTATGTGACACAGTTTCATAGGTACTGGGATTCTCCCCACCACTCCCCAAACCCTCCCACCATGGTGGATTCCTCCACCTTGTTGCATAACCACAGTTCAAGTTCAGTTGAGATTCCCCCATTGCAAGCATATACCAAACATAGAGTCCAGCATCTTATTGTCTAGTCAAGTTCAACGGCTTGGTTCTTGTGGGAGAACAACTCCATTTGGCTCACTAACTTCACACACCATCAGGCTTCCAAGCAGCTCTCAAGGAAACTCAGTTTTCACACTCTATGCTTAGTGCCCTTTGAGTGCATTATCTAGGAATGAACCTGGTAGAGCATCCCACACAAACGAAAGCTCCTCATGCGGGTTTCACATGCCACCAACTCCACATTCACAGGCAACTTCAGCGCCACAGCCGTTTTCAGATAGCCCTCAATGCAAAGGCTCTAGACGCAAATATTGGTGTGAGAGCTAATTCAATCAAGGAAACACTGCATGTTGGTGAAGGGCATATTGAAGAAGGATCAGCCGAGTGGTTCTTGTGGGAGAACAACTCCATTTGGCTCACTAACTTCACACACCATCAGGCTTCCAAGCAGCTCTCAAGGAAACTCAGTTTTCACACTCTATGCTTAGTGCCCTTTGAGTGCATTATCTAGGAATGAACCTGGTAGAGCATCCCACATAAACGAATGCTCCACATGCGGGTTTCACATGCCACCAACTCCACATTCACAGGCAACTTCAGCGCCACAGCCGTTTTCAGATAGCCCTCAATGCAAAGGCTCTAGACGCAAATATTGGTGTGAGAGCTAATTCAATCAAGGAAACACTGCATGTTGGTGAAGGGCATATTGAAGAAGGATCAGCCGAGTGGTTCTTGTGGGAGAACAACTCGATTTGGCTCACTAACTTCACACACCATCAGGCTTCCAAGCAGCTCTCAAGGAAACTCAGTTTTCACACTCTATGCTTAGTGCCCTTTGAGTACCTAGGAATGAAATGAAGCTTGGTGAGCATCCCACACAAACGAATGCTCCACATGCGGGTTTCACATGCCACCAACTCCACATTCACAGGCAACTTCAGCGCCACAGCCGTTTTCAGATAGACCTCAATGCAAAGGCTCTAGACACAAATATTGGTGTGAGAGCTAATTCAATCAAGGAAACACTGCATGTTGGTGAAGCGCATATTGAAGAAGGATAAGCCGAGTGTTTTTTTGTGGGAGAACAACTCCATTTGGCTCACTAACTTCACACACCATCAGGCTTCCAAGCAGCTCTCAAGGAAACTCAGTTTTCACACTCTATGCTTAGTGCCCTTTGAGTGCATAATCTAGGAATGAACCAAGTAGAACATCCCACACAAACGAATGCTCCACATGCGGGTTTCACATGCCACCAACTCCACATTCACAGGCAACTTCAGCGCCACAGCTGTTTTCAGATAGCCCTCAATGCAAAGGCTCTAGACGCAAATATTGGTGTGAGAGCTAATTCAATCAAGGAAACACTGCATTTGGTGTATGGCATATTGAAGAAGGATCAGCCGAGTCGTTCTTGTGGGAGAACAACTCCATTTGGCTCACTAACTTCACACACCATCAGGCTTCCAAGCAGCTCTCAAGCAAACTCAGTTTTCACACTCTATGCTTAGTGCCCTTTGAGTGCATTATCTAGGAATGAACCTGGTAGAACATCCCACACAAACGAATGCTCCACATGCGGGTTTCACATGCCACCAACTCCACATTCACAGGCAACTTCAGCGCCACAGCCGTTTTCAGATAGCCCTCAATGCAAAGGCTCTAGACGCAAATATTGGTGTGAGAGCTAATTCAATCAAGGAAACACTGCATGTTGGTGAAGGGCATATTGAAGAAGGATCAGCCGAGTGGTTCTTGTGGGACAACAACTCCATTTGGCTCACTAACTTCACACACCATCAGGCTTCCAAGCAGCTCTCAAGCAAACTCAGTTTTCACACTCTATGCTTAGTGACCTTTGAGTACCTAGGAATGAAATGAAGCTTGGTGAGCATCCCACACAAACGAATGCTCCACATGCGGGTTTCACATGCCACCAACTCCACATTCACAGGCAACTTCAGCGCCACAGCCGTTTTCAGATAGCCCTCAATGCAAAGGCTCTAGACACAAATATTGGTGTGAGAGCTAATTCAAACAAGGAAACACTGCATGTTGGTGAAGCGCATATTGAAGAAGGATAAGCCGAGTGTTTTTTTGTGGGACTACAACTCGATTTGACTCACTAACTTCACACACCATCAGGCTTCCAAGCAGCTCTCAAGGAAACTCAGTTTTCACACTCTATGCTTAGTGCCCTTTGAGTGCCTAGGACTGAATTGAAGCTTGGTAAGCATCCCACACAAACGAATGCTCCACATGCGGGTTTCACATGCCACCAACTCCAGATTCTCAGGCAACTTCAGCGCCACAGCCGTTTTCAGATAGCCCTCAATGCAAAGGCTCTAGACACAAATATTGGTGTGAGAGCTAATTCAATCAAAGAAACACTGCATGTTGGTGAAGCGCATATTGAAGAAGGATAAGCCGAGTGTTTTTTTGTGGGAGAACAACTCCATTTGGCTCACTAACTTCACACACCATCAGGCTTCCAAGCAGCTCTCAAGGAAACTCAGTTTTCACACTCTATGCTTAGTGCCCTTTGAGTGCATTATCTAGGAATGAACCAAGTAGAACATCCCACACAAACGAATGCTCCACATGCGGGTTTCACATGCCACCAACTCCACATTCTCAGGCAACTTCAGCGCCACAGCTATTTTCAGATAGCCCTCAATGCAAAGGCTCTAGACGCAAATATTTGTGTGAGAGCTAATTCAATCAAGGAAACACTGCATGTTGGTGAAGAGCATATTGAAGAAGGATCAGCCGAGTGGTTCTTGTGGGAGAACAACTCCATTTGGCTCACTAACTTCACACACCATCAGGCTTCCAAGCAGCTCTCAAGGAAACTCAGTTTTCACACTCTATGCTTAGTGCCCTTTGAGTGCATTATCTAGGAATGAACCTGGTAGAGCATCCCACACAAACGAATGCTCCACATGCGGGTTTCACATGCCACCAACTCCACATTCACAGGCAACTTCAGCGCCACAGCCGTTTTCAGATAGCCCTCAATGCAAAGGCTCTAGACACAAATATTGGTGTGAGAGCTAATTCAATCAAGGAAACACTGCATGTTGGTGAAGGGCATATTGAAGAAGGATCAGCCGAGTGGTTCTTGTGGGAGAACAACTCCATTTGACTCACTAACTTCACACACCATCAGGCTTCCAAGCAGCTCTCAAGGAAACTCAGTTTTCACACTCTATGCTTAGTGCCCTTTGAGTACCTAGGAATGAAATGAAGCTTGGTGAGCATCCCACACAAACGAATGCTCCACATGCGGGTTTCACATGCCACCAACTCCACATTCACAGGCAACTTCAGCGCCACAGCCGTTTTCAGATAGCCCTCAATGCAAAGGCTCTAGACGCAAATATTGGTGTGGGGGATAATACAATCAAGGAAACACTGCATGTTGGTGAAGGGCATATTGAAGAAGGATCAGCCGAGTGGTTCTTGTGGGAGAACAACTCCATTTGACTCACTAACTTCACACACCATCAGGCTTCCAAGCAGCTCTCAAGGAAACTCAGTTTTCACACTCTATGCTTAGTGCCCTTTGAGTGCATTATCTAGGAATGAACCTGGTTGAACATCCCACACAAACGAATGCTCCACATGCGGGTTTCACATGCCACCAACTCCACATTCACAGGCAACTTCAGCGCCACAGCTGTTTTCAGATAGCCCTCAATGCAAAGGCTCTAGACGCAAATATTGGTGTGAGAGCTAATTCAATCAAGGAAACACTGCATGTTGGTGAAGGGCATATTGAAGAAGGATCAGCCGAGTGGTTCTTGTGGGAGAACAACTCCATTTGGCTCACTAACTTCACACACCATCAGGCTTCCAAGCAGCTCTCAAGGAAACTCAGTTTTCACACTCTATGCTTAGTGCCCTTTGAGTACCTAGGAATGAAATGAAGCTTGGTGAGCATCCCACACAAACGAATGCTCCACATGCGGGTTTCACATGCCACCAACTCCACATTCACAGGCAACTTCAGCGCCACAGCCGTTTTCAGATAGCCCTCAATGCAAAGGCTCTAGACGCAAATATTGGTGTGGGGGATAATACAATCAAGGAAACACTGCATGTTGGTGAAGGGCATATTGAAGAAGGATCAGCCGAGTGGTTCTTGTGGGAGAACAACTCCATTTGACTCACTAACTTCACACACCATCAGGCTTCCAAGCAGCTCTCAAGGAAACTCAGTTTTCACACTCTATGCTTAGTGCCCTTTGAGTGCATTATCTAGGAATGAACCTGGTTGAACATCCCACACAAACGAATGCTCCACATGCGGGTTTCACATGCCACCAACTCCACATTCACAGGCAACTTCAGCGCCACAGCTGTTTTCAGATAGCCCTCAATGCAAAGGCTCTAGACGCAAATATTGGTGTGAGAGCTAATTCAATCAAGGAAACACTGCATGTTGGTGAAGGGCATATTGAAGAAGGATCAGCCGAGTGGTTCTTGTGGGAGAACAACTCCATTTGGCTCACTAACTTCACACACCATCAGGCTTCCAAGCAGCTCTCAAGGAAACTCAGTTTTCACACTCTATGCTTAGTGCCCTTTGTGTGCCTAGGACAGAAATGAAGCTTGGTCAGCATCCCACACAAACGAATGCTCCACATGCGGGTTTCACATGCCACCAACTCCACATTCACAGGCAACTTCAGCGCCACAGCCGTTTTCAGATAGCCCTCAATGCAAAGGCTCTAGACGCAAATATTAGTGTGAGAGCTAATTCAATCAAGGAAACACTGCATGTTGGTGAAGGGCATATTGAAGAAGGATCAGCCGAGTGGTTCTTGTGGGAGAACAACTCCATTTGGCTCACTAACTTCACACACCATCAGGCTTCCAAGCAGCTCTCAAGGAAACTCAGTTTTCACACTCTATGCTTAGTGCCCTTTGAGTGCATTATCTAGGAATGAACCTGGTAGAGCATCCCACACAAACGAATGCTCCACATGCGGGTTTCACATGACACCAACTCCACATTCACAGGCAACTTCAGCGCCACAGCCGTTTTCAGATAGCCCTCAATGCAAAGGCTCTAGACGCAAATATTGGTGTGAGAGCTAATTCAATCAAGGAGACACTGCATGTTGGTGAAGGGCATATTGAAGAAGGATCAGCCGAGTGGTTCTTGTGGGAGAACAACTCCATTTGGCCTCACTAACTTCACACACCATCAGGCTTCCAAGCAGCTCTCAAGGAAACTCAGTTTTCACACTCTATGCTTAGTGCCCTTTGAGTGCATTATCTAGGAATGAACCTGGTAGAGCATCCCACACAAACGAATGCTCCATATGCGGGTTTCACATGCCACCAACTCCACATTCACAGGCAACTTCAGCGCCACAGCTGTTTTCAGATAGCCCTCAATGCAAAGGCCTCTAGACGCAAATATTTGTGTGAGAGCTAATTCAATCAAGGGAAACACTGCATGTGGTGAAGGGCATATTGAAGAAGGATAAGCCGAGTGGTTCTTGTGGGAGAACAACTCCATTTGGCTCACTAACTTCACACACCATCAGGCTTCCAAGCAGCTCTCAAGGAAACTCAGTTTTCACACTCTATGCTTAGTGCCCTTTGAGTGCATTATCTAGGAATGAACCTGGTAGAGCATCCCACACAAATGAATGCTCCACATGCGGGTTTCACATGCCACCAACTCCACATTGACAGGCAACTTCAGCGCCACAGCCGTTTTCAGATGGCCCTCAATGCAAAGGCTCTAGACGCAAATATTGGTGTGAGAGCTAATTCAATCAAGGAAACACTGCATGTTGGTGAAGGGCATATTGAAGAAGGATCAGCCGAGTGGTTCTTGTGGGAGAACAACTCCATTTGGCTCACTAACTTCACACACCATCAGGCTTCCAAGCAGCTCTCAAGGAAACTCAGTTTTCACACTCTGTGCTTAGTGCCATTTGAGTGCCCAGGACTGACATGAAGCTTGGTGAGCATCCCCACAAAACGAATGCTCCACATGCGGGTTTCACATGCACCAACTCCACATTCACAGGCAACTTCAGCGCCACAGCCGTTTTCAGATAGCCCTCAATGCAAAGCTCTAGACGCAAATATTGGTGTGAGAGCTAATTCAATCAAGGAGACACTGCATGTTGGTGAAGGGCATATTGAAGAAGGATCAGCCGAGTGGTTCTTGTGGGAGAACAACTCCATTTGGCCTCCAACTTCAAACACCATCAGGATTCCAAGCAGCTCTCAAGGAAACTCAGTTTTCACACTCTATGCTTAGTGCCCTTTGAGTGCATTATCTAGGAATGAACTGGTAGAGCATCCACACAAACGAATGCTCCACATGCGGGTTTCACATGCCACCAACTCCACATTCACAGGCAACTTCAGCGCCACAGCCGTTTTCAGATAGCCCTCAATGCAAAGGCTCTAGACGCAAATATTGGTATGAGAGCTAATTCAATCAAGGAAACACTGCATGTTGGTGAAGGGCATATTGAAGAAGGATCAGCCGAGTCGTTCTTGTGGGAGAACAACTCCATTTGGCTCACTAACTTCACACACCATCAGGCTTCCAAGCTGCTCTCAAGGAAACTCAGTTTTCACACTCTATGCTTAGTGCCCTTTGAGTGCATTATCTAGGAATGAACCTGGTAGAGCATCCCACACAAACGAATGCTCTACATGCGGGTTTCACATGTCCACCAACTCCACATTCACAGGCAACTTCAGCGCCACAGCTGTTTTCAGATAGCCCTCAATGCAAAGGCTCTAGACGCAAATATTGGTGTGAGAGCTAATTCAATCAAGGAAACACTGAATGTTGGTGAAGGGCATATTGAAGAAGGATCAGCCGAGTGGTTCTTGTGGGAGAACAACTCCATTTGGCTCACTAACTTCACACACCATCAGGCTTCCAAGCAGCTCTCAAGGAAACTCAGTTTTCACACTCTATGCTTAGTGCCCTTTGAGTACCTAGGAATGAAATGAAGCTTGGTGAGCATCCCACACAAACGAATGCTCCACATGCGGGTTTCACATGCCACCAACTCCACATTCACAGGCAACTTCAGCGCCACAGCCGTTTTCAGATAGCCCTCAATGCAAAGGCTCTAGACGCAAATATTGGTGTGGGGGATAATTCAATCAAGGAAACACTGCATGTTGGTGAAGGGCATATTGAAGAAGGATCAGCTGAGTGGTTCTTGTGGAGAACAACTCCATTTGACTCACTAACTTCACACACCATCAGGCTTGCAAGCAGCTCTCAAGGAAACTCAGTTTTCACACTCTATGCTTAGTGCCCTTTGAGTGCATTATCTAGGAATGAACCTGGTAGAGCATCCCACACAAACGAATGCTCCACATGCGGGTTTCACATGCCACCAACTCCACATTCACAGGCAACTTCAGCGCCACAGCCGTTTTCAGATAGCCCTCAATGCAAAGGCTCTAGACGCAAATATTGGTGTGAGAGCTAATTCAATCAAGGAAACACTGCATGTTGGTGAAGGGCATATTGAAGAAGGATCAGCCGAGTGGTTCTTGTGGGAAAACAACCCCATTTGGCAAACTTACTTCACACACCATCAGGCTTCCAAGCAGCTCTCAAGGAAACTCAGTTTTCACACTCTATGCTTAGTGCCCTTTGAGTGCATTATCTAGGAAAGAACAAGGTAGAGCATCCCACACAAACGAATGCTCCACATGCGGTTTCACATGCCACCAACTCCACATTCTCACGCAACTTCAGCACCACAGCCGTTTTCAGATAGCCCTCAATGCAAAGGCTCTAGACGCAAATATTGGTGTGAGAGCTAATTCAATCAAGGAAACACTGCTTGTTGGTGAAGGGCATATTGAAGAAGGATCAGCCGAGTGGTTCTTGTGGGAGAACAACTCCATTTGGCTCACTAACTTCACACACCATCAGGCTTCCAAGCAGCTCTCAAGGAAACTCAGTTTTCACACTCTATGCTTAGTGCCCTTTGAGTGCATTATCTAGGAATGAACCTGGTAGAGCATCCCACACAAATGAATGCTCCATATGCGGGTTTCACATGCCACCAACTCCACATTCTCAGGCAACTTCAGCGCCACAGCCGTTTTCAGATAGCCCTCAATGCAAAGGCTCTAGACGCAAATATTGGTGTGAGAGCTAATTCAATCAAGGAAACACTGCATGTTGGTGAAGGGCATATTGAAGAAGGATCAGCCGAGTGGTTCTTGTGGGAGAAGAACTCCATTTGGCTCACTAACTTCACACACCATCAGGCTTCCAAGCAGCTCTCAAGGAAACTCAGTTTTCACACTCTATGCTTAGTGCCCTTTGAGTGCATTATCTAGGAATGAACCAGGTAGAACATCCCACACAAACGAATGCTCCACATGCGGGTTTCACATGCCACCAACTCCACATTCTCACTCAACTTCAGCACCACAGCCGTTTTCAGATAGCCCTCAATGCAAAGGCTCTAGACGCAAATATTGGTGTGAGAGCTAATTCAATCAAGGAAACACTGCATGTTGGTGAAGGGCATATTGAAGAAGGATCAGCCGAGTGGTTCTTGTGGGAGAACAACTCCATTTGGCTCACTAACTTCACACACCATCAGGCTTCCAAGCAGCTCTCAAGGAAACTCAGTTTTCACACTCTATGCTTAGTGCCCTTTGAGTGCCTAGGAATGAAATGAAGCTTGGAGAGCATCCCACACAAACGAATGCTCCACATGCGGGTTTCACATGCCACCAACTCCACATTCACAGGCAACTTTAGCTCCACAGCCGTTTTCAGATAGCCCTCAATGCAAAGGCTCTAGACGCAAATATTGGTGTGGGGGATAATTCAATCAAGGAAACACTGCATGTTGGTGAAGGGCATATTGAAGAAGGATCAGCCGAGTGGTTCTTGTGGGAGAACAACTCCATTTGCCTCACTAACTTCACACACCATCAGGCTTCCAAGCAGCTCTCAAGGAAACTCAGTTTTCACACTCTATGCTTAGTGCCCTTTGAGTGCATTATCTAGGAATGAACCTGGTTGAACATCCCACACAAACGAATGCTCCACATGCGGGTTTCACATGCCACCAACTCCACATTCACAGGCAACTTCAGCGCCACAGCTGTTTTCAGATAGCCCTCAATGCAAAGGCTCTAGACGCAAATATTGGTGTGAGAGCTAATTCAATCAAGGAAACACTGCATGTTGGTGAAGGGCATATTGAAGAAGGATCAGCCGAGTGGTTCTTGTGGGAGAACAACTCCATTTGGCTCACTAACTTCACACACCATCAGGCTTCCAAGCAGCTCTCAAGGAAACTCAGTTTTCACACTCTATGCTTAGTGCCCTTTGTGTGCCTAGGACAGAAATGAAGCTTGGTCAGCATCCCACACAAACGAATGCTCCACATGCGGGTTTCACATGCCACCAACTCCACATTCACAGGCAACTTCAGCGCCACAGCCGTTTTCAGATAGCCCTCAATGCAAAGGCTCTAGACGCAAATATTAGTGTGAGAGCTAATTCAATCAAGGAAACACTGCATGTTGGTGAAGGGCATATTGAAGAAGGATCAGCCGAGTGGTTCTTGTGGGAGAACAACTCCATTTGGCTCACTAACTTCACACACCATCAGGCTTCCAAGCAGCTCTCAAGGAAACTCAGTTTTCACACTCTATGCTTAGTGCCCTTTGAGTGCATTATCTAGGAATGAACCTGGTAGAGCATCCCACACAAACGAATGCTCCATATGTGGGTTTCACATGCCACCAACTCCACATTCACAGGCAACTTCAGCGCCACAGCCGTTTTCAGATAGCCCTCAATGCAAAGGCTCTAGACGCAAATATTGGTGTGAGAGCTAATTCAATCAAGGAAACACTGCATGTTGGTGAAGGGCATATTGAAGAAGGATCAGCCGAGTCGTTCTTGTGGGAGAAGAACTCCATTTGGCTCACTAACTTCACACACCATCAGGCTTCCAAGCAGCTCTCAAGGAAACTCAGTTTTCACACTCTATGCTTAGTGCCCTTGAGGGCATTCTCTAGGAATGAACCTGGTAGAACATCCCAAACAAACGAATGCTCCACATGCGGGTTTCACATGCCACCAACTCCACATTCTCAGGCAACTTCAGCACCACAGCTGTTTTCAGATAGCCCTCAATGCAAAGGCTCTAGACGCAAATATTAGTGTGAGAGCTAATTCAATCAAGGAAACACTGCATGTTGGTGAAGGGCATATTGAAGAAGGATCAGCCGAGTGGTTCTTGTTGGAGAACAACTCCATTTGGCTCACTAACTTCACACACCATCAGGCTTCCAAGCAGCTCTCAAGGAAACTCAGTTTTCACACTCTATGCTTAGTGCCCTTTGAGTGCATTATCTAGGAATGAACCTGGTAGAGCATCCCACACAAATGAATGCTCCACATGCGGGTTTCACATGCCACCAACTCCACATTGACAGGCAACTTCAGCGCCACTGCCGTTTTCAGATAGCCCTCAATGCAAAGGCTCTAGACGCAAATATTGGTGTGAGAGCTAATTCAATCAAGGAAACACTGCATGTTGGTGAAGGGCATATTGAAGAAGGATCAGCCGAGTGGTTCTTGTGGGAGAAGAACTCCATTTGGCTCACTAACTTCACACACCATCAGGCTTCCAAGCAGCTCTCAAGGAAACTCAGGTTTCACACTCTGTGCTTAGTGCCATTTGAGTGCCCAGGACTGACATGAAGCTTGGTGAGCATCCCACACAAACGAATGCTCCACATGCGGGTTTCACATGCCACCAACTCCACATTCACAGGCAACTTCAGCGCCACAGCCGTTTTCAGATAGCCCTCAATGCAAAGGCTCTAGACGCAAATATTGGTGTGAGAGCTAATTCAATCAAGGAAACACTGCATGTTGGTGAAGGGCATATTGAAGAAGGATCAGCCGAGTGGTTCTTGTGGGAGAACAACTCCATTTGGCTCACCAACTTCACACACCATCAGGCTTCCAAGCAGCTCTCAAGGAAACTCAGTTTTCACACTCTATGCTTAGTGCCCTTTGAGTGCATTATCTAGGAATGAACCTGGTAGAGCATCCCACACAAACGAATGCTCCACATGCGGGTTTCACATGCCACCAACTCCACATTCACAGGCAACTTCAGCGCCACAGCCGTTTTCAGATAGCCCTCAATGCAAAGGCTCTAGACGCAAATATTGGTATGAGAGCTAATTCAATCAAGGAAACACTGCATGTTGGTGAAGGGCATATTGAAGAAGGATCAGCCGAGTCGTTCTTGTGGGAGAACAACTCCATTTGGCTCACTAACTTCACACACCATCAGGCTTCCAAGCAGCTCTCAAGGAAACTCAGTTTTCACACTCTATGCTTAGTGCCCTTTGAGTGCCTAGGAATGAAATGAAGCTTGGAGAGCATCCCACACAAACGAATGCTCCACATGCGGGTTTCCCATGCCACCAACTCCACATTCACAGGCAACTTTAGCGCCACAGCCGTTTTCAGATAGCCCTCAATGCAAAGGCTCTAGACGCAAATATTGGTGTGGGGGATAATTCAATCAAGGAAACACTGCATGTTGGTGAAGGGCATATTGAAGAAGGATCAGCCGAGTGGTTCTTGTGGGAGAACAACTCCATTTGCCTCACTAACTTCACACACCATCAGGCTTCCAAGCAGCTCTCAAGGAAACTCAGTTTTCACACTCTATGCTTAGTGCCCTTTGAGTGCATTATCTAGGAATGAACCTGGTTGAACATCCCACACAAACGAATGCTCCACATGCGGGTTTCACATGCCACCAACTCCAAATTCACAGGCAACTTCAGCGCCACAGCTGTTTTCAGATAGCCCTCAATGCAAAGGCTCTAGACGCAAATATTGGTGTGAGAGCTAATTCAATCAAGGAAACACTGCATGTTGGTGAAGGGCATATTGAAGAAGGATCAGCCGAGTGGTTCTTGTGGGAGAACAACTCCATTTGGCTCACTAACTTCACACACCATCAGGCTTCCAAGCAGCTCTCAAGGAAACTCAGTTTTCACACTCTATGCTTAGTGCCCTTTGTGTGCCTAGGACAGAAATGAAGCTTGGTCAGCATCCCACACAAACGAATGCTCCACATGCGGGTTTCACATGCCACCAACTCCACATTCACAGGCAACTTCAGCGCCACAGCCGTTTTCAGATAGCCCTCAATGCAAAGGCTCTAGACGCAAATATTGGTATGAGAGCTAATTCAATCAAGGAAACACTGCATGTTGGTGAAGGGCATATTGAAGAAGGATCAGCCGAGTCGTTCTTGTGGGAGAACAACTCCATTTGGCTCACTAACTTCACACACCATCAGGCTTCCAAGCAGCTCTCAAGGAAACTCAGTTTTCACACTCTATGCTTAGTGCCCTTTGAGTGCATTATCTAGGAATGAACCTGGTAGAGCATCCCACACAAACGAATGCTCCACATGCGGGTTTCACATGCCACCAACTCCACATTGACAGGCAACTTCAGCGCCACAGCCGTTTTCAGATAGCCCTCAATGCAAAGGCTCTAGACGCAAATATTGGTGTGAGAGCTAATTCAATCAAGGAGACACTGCATGTTGGTGAAGGGCATATTGAAGAAGGATCAGCCGAGTGGTTCTTGTGGGAGAACAACTGCATTTGGCTCACTAACTTCACACACCATCAGGCTTCCAAGCAGCTCTCAAGGAAACTCAGTTTTCACACTCTATGCTTAGTGCCCTTTGAGTGCATTATCTAGGAATGAACCTGGTAGAGCATCCCACACAAACGAATGCTCCACATGCGGGTTTCACATGCCACCAACTCCACATTCACAGGCAACTTCAGCGCCACAGCCGTTTTCAGATAGCCCTCAATGCAAAGGCTCTAGACGCAAATATTTGTGTGAGAGCTAATTCAATCAAGGAAACACTGCATGTTGGTGAAGGGCATATTGAAGAAGGATAAGCCGACTGGTTCTTGTGGGAGAACAACTCCATTTGGCTCACTAACTTCACACACCATCAGGCTTCCAAGCAGCTCTCAAGGAAACTCAGTTTTCACACTCTATGCTTAGTGCCCTTTGAGTGCATTATCTAGGAATGAACCTGGTAGAGCATCCCACACAAACGAATGCTCCACATGCGGGTTTCACATGCCACCAACTCCACATTCACAGGCAACTTCAGCGCCACATCCGTTTTCAGATGGCCCTCAATGCAAAGGCTCTAGACGCAAATATTGGTGTGAGAGCTAATTCAATCAAGGAAACACTGCATGTTGGTGAAGGGCATATTGAAGAAGGATCAGCAAAGTGGTTCTTGTGGGAGAACAACTCCATTTGGCTCACTAACTTCACACACCATCAGGCTTCCAAGCAGCTCTCAAGGAAACTCAGTTTTCACACTCTATGCTTAGTGCCCTTTGAGTGCATTATCTAGGAATGAACCTGGTAGAGCATCCCACACAAACGAATGCTCCACATGCGGGTTTCACATGCCACCAACTCCACATTCACAGGCAACTTCAGCGCCACAGCCGTTTTCAGATAGCCCTCAATGCAAAGGCTCTAGACGCAAATATTGGTGTGAGAGCTAATTCAATCAAGGAAACACTGCATGTTGGTGAAGGGCATATTGAAGAAGGATCAGCCGAGTGGTTCTTGTGGGAGAACAACTCCATTTGGCTCACTAACTTCACACACCATCAGGCTTGCAAGCAGCTCTCAAGGAAACTCAGTTTTCACACTCTATGCTTAGTGCCCTTTGAGTGCATTATCTAGGAATGAACCTGGTAGAGCATCCCACACAAACGAATGCTCCACATGCGGGTTTCACATGCCACCAACTCCACATTCACAGGCAACTTCAGCGCCACAGCCGTTTTCAGATAGCCCTCAATGCAAAGGCTCTAGACGCAAATATTGGTGTGAGAGCTAATTCAATCAAGGAAACACTGCATGTTGGTGAAGGGCATATTGAAGAAGGATCAGCCGAGTGGTTCTTGTGGGAGAACAACTCCATTTGGCTCACTAACTTCACACACCATCAGGCTTCCAAGCAGCTCTCAAGGAAACTCAGTTTTCACACTCTATGCTTAGTGCCCTTTGAGTGCATTATCTAGGAATGAACCTGGTAGAGCATCCCACACAAACGAATGCTCCACATGCGGGTTTCACATGCCACCAACTCCACATTCTCACGCAACTTCAGTACCACAGCCGTTTTCAGATAGCCCTCAATGCAAAGGCTCTAGACACAAATATTGGTGTGAGAGCTAAGTCAATCAAGGAAACTCTGCATGTTGGTGAAGGGCATATTGAAGAAGGATCAACCGAGTGGTTCTTGTGGGAGAACAACTCCATTTGGCTCACTAACTTCACACACCATCAGGCTTCCAAGCAGCTCTCAAGGAAATTCAGTTTTCACACTCTATGCTTAGTGCCCTTTGAGTGCATTATCTAGGAATGAACCTGGTAGAACATCCCACACAAACGAATGCTCCACATGCGGGTTTCACATGCCACCAACTCCACATTCACAGGCAACTTCAGCACCACAGCCGTTTTCAGATAGCCCTCAATGCAAAGGCTCTAAATGCAAATATTGGTGTGAGAGCTAATTCAATCAAGGAAACACTGCATGTTGGTGAAGCGCATATTGAAGAAGGATCGGCCGAGTGGTTCTTATGGGAGAACAACTCCATTTGGCTCACTAACTTCACACACCATCAGGCTTCCAAGCAGCTCTCAAGGAAACTCAGTTTTCACACTCTATGCTTAGTGCCCTTTGAGTGCATTATCTAGGAATGAACCTGGTAGAACATCCCACACAAACGAATGCTCCACATGCGGGTTTCACATGCCACCAACTCCACATTCACAGGCAACTTCAGCACCACAGCCGTTTTCAGATAGCCCTCAATGCAAAGGCTCTAAATGCAAATATTGGTGTGAGAGCTAATTCAATCAAGGAAACACTGCATGTTGGTGAAGCGCATATTGAAGAAGGATCGGCCGAGTGGTTCTTATGGGAGAACAACTCCATTTGGCTCACTAACTTCACACACCATCAGGCTTCCAAGCAGCTCTCAAGGAAACTCAGTTTTCACACTCTATGCTTAGTGCCCTTTGAGTGCATTATCTAGGAATGAACCTGGTAGAGCATCCCACACAAACGAATGCTCCACATGCGGGTTTCTCATGCCACCAACTCCACATTCACAGGCAACTTCAGCGCCACAGCCGTTTTCAGATAGCCCTCAATGCAAAGGCTCTAGACGCAAATATTGGTGTGAGAGCTAATTCAATCAAGGAAACACTGCATGTTGGTGAAGGGCATATTGAAGAAGGATCAGCCGAGTCATTCTTGTGGGAGAACAACTCCATTTGGCTCACTAACTTCACACACGATCAAGCTTCCAAGCAGCTCTCAAGGAATTCAGTTTTCACACTCTATGCTTAGTGCCCTTTGAGTGCATTATCTAGGAATGAACCTGGTAGAGCATCCCACACAAACGAATGCTCCACATGCGGGTTTCACATGCCACCAACTCCACATTCACAGGCAACTTCAGCGCCACAGCCGTTTTCAGGTAGCCCTCAATGCAAAGGCTCTAGACGCAAATATTGGTGTGAGAGCTAATTCAATCAAGGAAACACTGCATGTTGGTGAAGGGCATATTGAAGAAGGATCAGCCGAGTGGTTCTTGTGGGAGAACAACTCCATTTGGCTCACTAACTTCACACACCATCAGGCTTCCAAGCAGCTCTCAAGGAAACTCAGTTTTCACACTCTATGCTTAGTGCCCTTTGAGTGCCTAGGAATGAAATGAAGCTTGGTGAGCATCCCACACAAACGAATGCTCCACATGCGGGTTTCACATGCCACCAACTCCACATTCACAGGCAACTTCAGCGCCACAGCCGTTTTCAGATAGCCCTCAATGCAAAGGCTCTAGACGCAAATATTGGTGTGAGAGCTAATTCAATCAAGGAAACACTGCATGTTGGTGAAGGACATATTGAAGAAGGATCAGCCGAGTGGTTCTTGTGGGACAACAACTCCATTTGGCTCACTAACTTCACACACCATCAGGCTTCCAAGCAGCTCTCAAGGAAACTCAGTTTTCACACTCTATGCTTAGTGCCCTTTGAGTGCCTAGGACTGAAATGAAGCTTGGTGAGCATCCCACACAAACGAATGCTCCACATGCGGGTTTCACATGCCACCAACTCCACATTCACAGGCAACTTCAGCGCCACAGCCGTTTTCAGATAGCCCTCAATGCAAAGGCTCTAGACGCAAATATTGGTGTGAGAGCTAATTCAATCAAGGAAACACTGCATGTTGGTGAAGGGCATATTGAAGAAGGATTAGCCGAGTGGTTTTTTGTGGGAGAACAACTCCATTTGGCTCACTAACTTCACACACCATCAGGCTTCCAAGCAGCTCTCAAGGAAACTCAGTTTTCACACTCTATGCTTAGTGCCCTTTGAGTGCATTATCTAGGAATGAACCTGGTAGAGCATCCCACACAAACGAATGCTCCACATGCGGGTTTCACATGCCACCAACTCCACATTCACAGGCAACTTCAGCGCCACAGCCGTTTTCAGATAGCCCTCAATGCAAAGGCTCTAGACGCAAATATTGGTGTGAGAGCTAATTCAATCAAGGAAACACTGCATGTTGGTGAAGGGAATATTGAAGAAGGATCAGCCGAGTGGTTCTTGTGGGAGAACAACTCCATTTGGCTCACTAACTTCACACACCATCAGGCTTCCAAGCAGCTCTCAAGGAAACTCAGTTTTCACACTCTATGCTTAGTGCCCTTTGAGTGCATTATCTAGGAATGAACCTGGTAGAACATCCCACACAAACGAATGCTCCACATGCGGGTTTCACATGCCACCAACTCCACATTCACAGGCAACTTCAGCACCACAGCCGTTTTCAGATAGCCCTCAATGCAAAGGCTCTAAATGCAAATATTGGTGTGAGAGCTAATTCAATCAAGGAAACACTGCATGTTGGTGAAGGGCATATTGATGAAGGATCGGCCGAGTGGTTCTTATGGGAGAACAACTCCATTTGGCTCACTAACTTCACACACCATCAGGCTTCCAAGCAGCTCTCAAGGAAACTCAGTTTTCACACTCTATGCTTAGTGCCCTTTGAGTGCATTATCTAGGAATGAACCTGGTAGAGCATCCCACACAAACGAATGCTCCACATGCGGGTTTCACATGCCACCAACTCCACATTCACAGGCAACTTCAGCTCCACAGCCGTTTTCAGATAGCCCTCAATGCAAAGGCTCTAGACGCAAATATTGGTATGAGAGCTAATTCAATCAAGGAAACACTGCATGTTGGTGAAGGGCATATTGAAGAAGGATCAGCCGAGTGGTTCTTGTGGGACAACAACTCCATTTGGCTCACTAACTTCACACACCATCAGGCTTCCAAGCAGCTCTCAAGGAAACTCAGTTTTCACACTCTATGCTTAGTGCCCTTTGAGTGCATTATCTAGGAAAGAACCTGGGACAGCATGCCACACAAACGAATGCTCCACTTGCGGGTTTCACATGCCACCAACTCCACATTCACAGGCAACTTCAGCGCCACAGCTGTTTTCAGATAGCCCTCAATGCAAAGGCTCTAGACGCAAATATTGGTGTGAGAGCTAATTCAATCAAGGAAACACTGCATGTTGGTGAAGGGCATATTGATTAAGGATCAGCCGAGTCGTTCTTGTGGGAGAACAACTCCATTTGGCTCACTAACTTCACATACCATCAGGCATCCAAGCAGCTCTCAAGGAAACTCAGTTTTCACACTCTATGCTTAGTGCCCTTTGAGTGCCTAGGACTGAAATGAAGCTTGGTGAGCATCCCACACAAACGAATGCTCCACATGCGGGTTTCACATGCCACCAACTCCACATTCACAGGCAACTTCAGCGCCACAGCCGTTTTCAGATAGCCCTCAATGCAAAGGCTCTAGACGCAAATATTGGTGTGAGAGCTAATTCAATCAAGGAAACACTGCATGTTGGTGAAGGGCATATTGAAGAAGGATCAGCCGAGTGGTTCTTGTGGGAGAACAACTCCATTTGGCTCACTAACTTCACACACCATCAGGCTTCCAAGCAGCTCTCAAGGAAACTCAGTTTTCACACTCTATGCTTAGTGCCCTTTGAGTGCATTATCTAGGAATGAACCTGGTAGAGCATCCCACACAAACGAATGCTCCACATGCGGGTTTCACATGCCACCAACTCCACATTCTCAGGCAACTTCAGCGCCACAGCCGTTTTCAGATAGCCCTCAATTCAAAGGCTCTAGACGCAAATATTGGTGTGGGGGATAATTCAATCAAGGAAACACTGCATGTTGGTGAAGGGCATATTGAAGAAGGATTGGCCGAGTGGTTCTTGTGGGAGAACAACTCCATTTGGCTCACTAACTTCACACACCATCAGGCTTCCAAGCAGCTCTCAAGTAAACTCAGTTTTCACACTCTATGCTTAGTGCCCTTTGAGTGCATTATCTAGGAATGAACCTGGTAGAGCATCCCACACAAACGAATGCTCCACTTGCGGGTTTCACATGCCACCAACTCCACATTCACAGGTAACTTCAGCGCCACAGCTGTTTTCAGATAGCCCTCAATGCAAAGGCTCTAGACGCAAATATTGGTGTGAGAGCTAATTCAATCAAGGAAACTCTGCATGTTGGTGAAGGGCATATTGAAGAAGGATCAGCCGAGTCGTTCTTGTGGGAGAACAACTCCGTTTGGCTCACTAACTTCACACACCATCAGGCATCCAAGCAGCTCTCAAGGAAACTCAGTTTTCACATTCTATGCTTAGTGCCCTTTGAGTGCCTAGGACTGAAATGAAGCTTGGTGAGCATCCCACACAAACGAATGATCCACATGCGGGTTTCACATGCCACCAACTCCACATTCACAGGCAACTTCAGCGCCACAGCCGTTTTCAGATAGCCCTCAATGCAAAGGCTCTAGACGCAAATATTGGTGTGAGAGCTAATTCAATCAAGGAAACACTGCATGTTGGTGAAGGGCATATTGAAGAAGGATCAGCCGAGTGGTTCTTGAGGGAGAACAACTCCATTTGGCTCACTAACTTCACACACCATCAGGCTTCCAAGCAGCTCTCAAGGAAACTCAGTTTTCTCACTCTATGCTTAGTGCCCTTTGAGTACCTACGACTGAAATGAAGCTTGGTGAGCATCCCACACAAACGAATGCTCCACATGCGGTTTTCACATGCCACCAACTCCACATTGACAGGCAACTTCAGCGCCACACCTATTTTCAGATAGCCCTCAATGCAAAGGCTCTAGACGCAAATATTGGTGTGAGAGCTAATTCAATCAAGGAAACACTGCATGTTGGTGAAGGGCATATTGAAGAAGGATCAGCCGAGTGGTTCTTGTGGGAGAACAACTCCATTTGGCTCACTAACTTCACACACCATCAGGCTTCCAAGCAGCTCTCAAGGAAACTCAGTTTTCACACTCTATGCTTAGTGCCCTTTGAGTGCATTATCTAGGAATGAACCTGGTAGAGCATCCCACACAAACGAATGCTCCACATGCGGGTTTCACATGCCACCAACTCCACATTCTCAGGCAACTTCAGCGCCACAGCCGTTTTCAGATAGCCCTCAGTTCAAAGGCTCTAGACGCAAATATTGGTGTGGGGGATAATTCAATCAAGGAAACACTGCATGTTGGTGAAGGGCATATTGAAGAAGGATCGGCCGAGTGGTTCTTGTTTGAGAACAACTCCATTTGGCTCACTAACTTCACACACCATCAGGCTTCCAAGCAGCTCTCAAGGAAACTCAGTTTTCACACTCTATGCTTAGTGCCCTTTGAGTGCATTATCTAGGAATGAACCTGGTACAGCATGCCACACAAACGAATGCTCCATTTGCGGGTTTCACATGCCACCAACTCCACATTCACAGGCAACTTCAGCGCCACAGCTGTTTTCAGATAGCCCTCAATGCAAAGGCTCTAGACGCAAATATTGGTGTGAGAGCTAATTCAATCAAGGAAACTCTGCATGTTGGTGAAGGGCATATTGAAGAAGGATCAGCCGAGTGGTTCTTGTGGGAGAACAACTCCGTTTGGCTCACTAACTTCACACACCATCAGGCATCCAAGCAGCTCTCAAGGAAACTCAGTTTTCACACTCTATGCTTAGTGCCCTTTGAGTGCCTAGGACAGAAATGAAGCTTGGTGAGCATCCCACACAAACGAATGATCCACATGCGGGTTTCACATGCCACCAACTCCACATTCACAGGCAACTTCAGCGCCACAGCCTTTTCAGATAGCCCTCAATGCAAAGGCTCTAGACGCAAATATTGGTGTGAGAGCTAATTCAATCAAGGAAACACTGCATGTTGGTGAAGGGCATATTGAAGAAGGATCAGCCGAGTGGTTCTTGTGGGGAGAACAACTCCATTTGGCTCACTAACTTCACACACCATCAGGCTTCCAAGCAGCTCTCAAGGAAACTCAGTTTTCACACTCTATGCTTAGTGCCCTTTGAGTGCATTATCTAGGAATGAACCTGGTAGAGCATCCCACACAAACGAATGCTCCACATGCGGGTTTCACATGCCACCAACTCCACATTCACAGGCAACTTCAGCGCCACAGCCGTTTTCAGATAGCCCTCAATGCAAAGGCTCTAGACGCAAATATTGGTGTGAGAGCTAATTCAATCAAGGAAACACTGCATGTTGGTGAAGGGCATATTGAAGAAGGATCAGCAGAGTGGTTCTTGTGGGAGAACAACTCCATTTGGCTCACTAACTTCACACACCATCTGGCTTCCAAGCAGCTCTCAAGGAAACTCAGTTTTCACGCTCTATGCTTAGTGCCCTTTGTATGGCTAGGACTGAAATGAACCTGGTAGAGCATCCCACACAAACGAATGCTCCACATGCGGGTTTCACATGCCACCAACTCCACATTCTCAGGCAACTTCAGCGCCACAGCCGTTTTCAGATAGCCCTCAATGCAAAGGCTCTAGACGCAAATATTGGTGTGAGAGCTAATTCAATCAAGGAAACACTGCATGTTGGTGAAGGGCATATTGAAGAAGGATCAGCCGAGTGGTTCTTGTGGGAGAACAACTCCATTTGGCTCACTAACTTCACACACCATCAGGCTTCCAAGCAGCTCTCAAGGAAACTCAGTTTTCACGCTCTATGCTTAGTGCCCATTGTATGCCTAGGACTGAAATGAAGCTTGGAGAGCATCCCACACAAACGAATGCTCCACATGCGGGTTTCACATGCCACCAACTCCACATTGACAGGCAACCTCAGCGCCACAGCCGTTTTCAGATAGCCCTCAATGCAAAGGCTCTAGACGCAAATATTGGTGTGAGAGCTAATTCAATCAAGGAAACACTGCATGTTGGTGAAGGGCATATTGAAGAAGGATCAGCCGAGTGGTTCTTGTGGGAGAACAACTCCATTTGGCTCACTAACTTCACACACCATCAGGCTTTCAACCAGCTCTCAAGGAAACTCAGTTTTCACACTCTATGCTTAGTGCCCTTTGAGTGCATTATCTAGGAATGAACCTGGTAGAGCATCCCACACAAACGAATGCTCCACATGCGGGTTTCACATGCCACCAACTCCACATTCACAGGCAACTTCAGCGCCACAGCCGTTTTCAGATAGCCCTCAATGCAAAGGCTCTAGACGCAAATATTGGTGTGAGAGCTAATTCAATCAAGGAAACACTGCATGTTGGTGAAGGGCATATTGAAGAAGGATCAGCCGAGTGGTTCTTGTGGGAGAACAACTCCATTTGGCTCACTAACTTCACACACCATCAGGCTTCCAAGCAGCTCTCAAGGAAACTCAGTTTTCACGCTCTATGCTTAGTGCCCATTGTATGCCTAGGACTGAAATGAAGCTTGGAGAGCATCCCACACAAACGAATGCTCCACATGCGGGTTTCACATGCCACCAACTCCACATTGACAGGCAA